>NC_136483.1:158395992-158413492 GCF_053919585.1 Euprymna scolopes
TAATTGTCCCAGTATAGAGGGTTTCCCCTCCATTGACTGGTACAAATTATCTTAAGTGCAGCATCTGCCGGATCAGATACTATACTTTGATCCCGGCTGAAGGCCAAGAAGTATTTATTTGCTTCCCCACTGAGCAAATTAGGCACAAGGCCGTTTTTTATTGTGGAGAGAGAGGGAGGAGGAGGGAAAAGGCGATCAGCTCCCGATAGGTGGGAAATGGGAGCTGGATAGTGACAATTGGTATGAAGGGTTGCCCCTACATTTACCAAGGTCTGATATGTGGGGTTACTCCCACATATGGCCTTTGCTTGCAGTATGTGCCGGAACAGCCCGAAGGCCAAGAACTGTAAGTTAAATGAAGAAAAGAAAACAAGTAAATAAAAGGCCACTCAAAGATAATGATTGTCAGGTGAATGGACTAAAAAAAAAAGAATAGAAAGAACAATTGCACCATGATACTTGACTTTTCCATTTTTAACTTAAATTCAAGCCATTATCACCGAACAAGCAGTAAGGCCGGGCATATGAAATAAACAGTAAATTCTTTGCTATGACAGGAGTGCGTTCGAAATGAATGTGTCTGTTTACAACACCATAGAAGCAGGATACTTGACTTTTGAATTTTAAATTTAAATTCAAACCATTATATATAAAAAATAAATTTATAAAATTAATAATAAGTTCTCTACAGTGCAATGTAGAATACAATGTATTGTGGATTAAGTCACTGCGGGAAAGCATGTGGAGCTTCCTTCCGGTGCACCGCCGATGAGTCACTAACTAGAGCAGGTAATCAATTGATTTGATTGAAAAATGGGTGATTTCACCGATTCCATCATATAATCCCGGGCAACGTCGAATCTCTTTGCTGTTTCTGTATAAGCATTAAAAATAGTTTTACGTTGTTTTTGTTAAACATTATTAAATGAGAGATCATTTCGAGTTAAAATTCATATAGTATTACGCATGTAATTTAATGTAATTTAAGAAAAGCATGCTTGAAAAGTGTCAATATTATGTGAATAAGCGAATCCAAACCAAGACGTCGACCGAATTTGATATAATGTCTTTCAATATCTCTTATTCACATATGACATATTTCAAGCATGTTTTTTTTTCCAAGTTTATATGCAAAATACTAAGTGGATTTTAACTCGAAATGTTTCCTTATTCATTAATATTTAATAAAACCCACAACATAAAACGAGTTTAATGGCTGTAGAGATTTTCTTCGCATTCTGCCCGGGTCACGATTGTTGCCGATTATTAAACATTAATACCTGGTTTGTTAAATCTATACAAATTTAGATTTTTTAATACGATAGCGTGTGTGTTATTTTGTGTGTCACGCTTACATGTTTTTTTCCTTCCGAGTAACTATCGTTTGATTCTTGTATTAAATAATTTTACCAAGAATTCTTCATAAGTTCTGGTTTTTGTTTCGATTATAGCTCATGGCACTCAAGTCATCTATTTTTTTTTTTATAAATGATTTTACCAAGAAGTTTTCATGAGTTTTGGTTTCGGTTTCGATTATAGTTGAAAGAACTATATATATATATATGTATATATATATATCTATATATATATAAATTAAAATAATAATAAACAGTAATACCTGGTTTGTTAAAATCTATATTTTAATACGACAGCATACTACTCCAAGTTTAATGCTAATATTATCTTTTACTACGATAATTTTTGTCTTATTATATCCGGGTTTTTCTTTTTCTTTTTCACTTTTATAAATCGATGTGTGTATTGTACATCACATTTTCACGACTACGTTATTTTGGACACATGCGCTATTTTCTATCCCAACTAACAAAAACACTTAGGAGAGCCAGGCAAGCCTTGAGGAATTTTGTCGAACTTTATAGACGGCACTGTGATGTGACCGCTAAAGTTATTTACTGTTTTAGCCCCAGGGAGATTAAAAAAAAACTATAGTATTGACTAAATCGAACAACGGTGGCTGAAGCGTTGAACGAATATAAAATAACAGTAGAGGATTTCGAAGAAATGGATTTATTTTGTAGTGTGTCGTAGTGTTATGATGGAGTGTGAAATTCGTGCGCTTTGGAATCGTGTCTAACGAAAGAGGTACGAAGTATATGAATTAGTATCGCACTGTTGGTATTTATCTCCTTCTCAGAGAAGGATGATGTGACACGAGGGTAGGAAAGTGAATTTGAAAAGCCACCGCCCTGGAGCAGGGGTATCCAAACTACGGCCTGCTGGCTAGATCTGGCCAACCAAAGACTTTAATCCTACCCATGGAGCGCGTTTATGGGATGAACGTAAAAATTTTCAGGAATTTTTTGTTTGTTTGTTAATGGAAATATGTGAAAATAATGTAGTTGTTTTTCTCTTCGTTCAAACCAGTTTCACAGACAAACAAAAACTAAGGTAACAAAAAATATGAAACAGGTTCAGGTCATTGTTTTTATTTATAACCGCGTAGCTCTGAAAAGTCAGCAATATGCTCCCCCCCCCCCCCATCCGCGTTCGAAAATTTTGGAGGCCTTTGCCCTAGCGAGTACACTGACCTGTAAAAATGGCCTAGACTGTGTTGGCTATGGTGCTGAGCGAACACCCTCTCCTTCCGGCTGGCACTGATAACCAGAGTAAATCGCAACGATTGGAACATGTTTCTGATCATTATATTTTAAAAGGATGGCATATAACTAATTACAAATGTTTGTGCTAATGTTTCGAAGTTGGATTCCAGCCTGATCTGAAATATCACTTATTAAGAAAAACGAGATTCTATATTTTATGTGCGCAAGCGACAAGACATGTATATAAGATGATGTGTCTGTTTCGCTTAAGATTGAAGTAACTTTTCCCTTAGATTATTCAGCTTATTTCTATCTGTCTGTATGTCTGTCTGTCTGTCTGTATGTCTGTCTCTCTCTCTCTCTCTCTCTCTCTCTCTCTCTCTCTCTCTCTCTCTGTATAATTTTTTTTCGGGTATTAATATTCATATTAAAAACCCTTTTTTCTATTTAGTTATTTATTTGCTTCCCCACTGAGCAAATTAGGCACAAGATCGTTTTTCAATGTGAAGAATGAGGGGAGAGGGATCAGCTCCTCCGAGAGGGAACTGGATAGTGACAATTGGTATGAAGGGTTTCCCCCTACATTGACCAAAACTGATTGCCCAAGAACAATGGTCTGATATGTGGGGTTGCCCTCACATATGGTCTTTGGTTGCAGTATCTTCCAGAACAGATACTACACTTTGATAACCGAAAAAAGATCTTGGCCTGAAGGCCAAGAAGAAAAAATACGAACATTTTTTTCTGTTTATTTATAAATAAAATACAACATTGTTATATATGTGTCGTGAAATTACATTCATCTGCAAAAGATCTAGCTAATGTGCATATTCTTTTAAGCATTCATTTTAACTAATTCCCTATTGTTTTTTTTTTTGGGGGGGGGTCTTATAGGATGATCATCTGGAGTTTACTATTACGTGTAATTATAGTCATGCAGATATTCCACAAACTTGCGTAATATTTGCGTAAACACAAACCTCTTTCTAATGCGTATATATTTTTTGTTTAAAAATGTTTGCCTACCAAACTTCTCTGTCAGTTTTTAGTTTACATACATGAAACTTAATATATAAGGTATTCGAACACAGAAAACTTTATGTTTGGGTTTTAGCCGGGGAAAATCGTTGCAAAAGTGTGGAAATAATAAAAATGGAATTTACCAGCTGAAGGTCGAACGACGGCATTACGAATATGCATGCGTAACATAATAGCTATTCCTTCTTGTTTTAATTTTTAACCTTGTAGCAAAAATGTCTTCATAGCTCAGGCATTTACGTCAAAGAATAAAGTAGATCGTAAGCTAAGTAAGTAAATCGTAAAACGTTTTGGTTTCGATTCTCCGTGATGGCGGACGAGATATTTTTTTTTTAACTTTATAAATCATTACCAATATAATCTTCATGTACAATATGTTGATTGCAGAAATTCCCCTCTGGACTTAAGTACCGTAGGTTTGCAACAACAGATGCCACATACAAATTTATTATGTCTAAACTATTAGCCACTGTCTTATGTAACTTTACAATGGCATTTTAGACACATTTAGTCGTTATAACAGAGCGAGAGAAAGGGGGGAACCAAAGGCTGGTGTAGATATTGTTCACTATGTAATGTTTTTTTTCATGCTGAAGAACAAACAACAAACATTTCATGGCGTCAACATTATCTACAACAGTTTTTATTTCCCCTTCTCTCTCTCTTTCTCTCTCTCTCTTTCTCTCTCTCTCTCTCTCTCTCTCTCTCTCTTTCTGTATATATTCTTCCCAACTCTCTATCTCTCTTTCTCGCACACTTTTTAGATTTCTTTTTCTGCCGAAATAAAGAAAAAAAACATTCTACAGCGTTAACGTTATCTACACCAGTTTTTATTTCCTCTCGATCGATCGATCGATCGCTCCTTTTTTAGATTTCTTTTTCTGTCGAAATACAAAACAAACATTTTCTGCGTCAACATTATCTACAAAGGTTTTTATCGTCTCTCTCTCTCTCTCTCTCTCTCTATATATATATATATATATATATATATATATATATACATATATATATATATACTTCGTTTAGTCACATAAATTAATATACGAAAGTATAAATTTATGCGTAAACTTTAAGTATTTACTTAACAGTGCTCAATATGTATGTAGAGCTAGGTCCAGCAGCAGCATAAGCCTGAGGAATCCTAGCGTGGATGAAACGCGAAATATTCTGTGTAGCTTCATCGCCATATATATTTTATAACTTACTATATATATATATATATATATATATATATATATATATATATATATATATATATATATTGCCAGTCGGTTTGCCTCAAACTCCACACTGGACCCTCTAAACCACCCCCTACCTCAATTTCCTATGCGAAACAACGAAACAGATCTGTATGTCGATGACTAAAATATATTTTATAAAGCCCCCCTTGGGTTGAGCACTATCGTAAATAATCTCACTCGCCACTTAATTTAGCTGAAAAAATGCGAAGCTCGCGGTTTGTTTACAAACAAACGTTTGAGCCCTCTACGAGCGGCGGACGGATGTTTATTTAAATAGACATTCGGACAGATTAATTTGCGGCCACCGCTTCCGTAGTCAGGGGGTAGAACTGCCGACTGTCATCACGACGGTTCTAGGTTCGATCCTCGGCTTGGGATAGGTGTTAGTCTAGCGGCACTGATGAGTTGTGAAACAACGAAACAGATCTGTATGTCGATGACTAAAATATATGTTATTATATATATATATATATATATATATATATATATATATCCCGGTTTCTCTTTTTCGCCCTCCTTCTGTATATATTCTTTCCAACTCTCGTTTGCTCTCTCTCTCTCTCTCTCTCTCTCTCTCTCTCTCTCTCTCTCTCTCTTCTATTACTCCGATTATTATTTATTTTGCATGTTTATGTGTGTGTTTGTTTTACCATGCGGCTCGTTACGATAAATTGCTATCAGAAAAGTAAAAAAAAAAAATCATCGACGTACTTTTCATTCCGCTTTTACTTACGTATTTACAGAATGTCGTGAAACAACTATAGGAGATAAGGATACCAGTTTGCAAATAAATAAATATATGAATTATTTTCTTTATTAATTAAATTACGGATATTTTTCTATAATAAAAAAAAAACAGTTTGCCACATTAATTCCTTTTTTTATTATTAATTTTATCTTTTTCTGGTAAGAATGGGTTCCAGCAGCGCTTTTATTGTGGTAATGGGTTAACAGCAACGCGTGGCCGAGTACGGCTAGTATAATAATAAATTTGAAATAATCAAAATATCATATTTAAGTGTATTTTACGATTGCGCAATGCTGGGCGGCCTACTAGTATATACTAGCTATCTATATACTAAACTGAACGCATACAATGATAGAAGAGATATCAAGGAGTAAAAATGAAATAGGTATGATAAAATCGCCTCCACCATTCTCCCTCAGGGAGGAAACCTTATGCACGTTCACCGTTTCAGGTAGAGCTGCCAAATTTGGCAGGATAACTCACCATGAGGAGGGAAATGTTTTGACGAGTAATATCGCTCACCCCCACTAACGCTGTTTGATTTAGACTCGTAGAGTTATAAAATATGGCAGGATAACTCCCACCATGGGAAGAGGGATGTTTTTACATGTTACATCGCTCACTCATACCAACGGAGGTGGGGTACCAGAGGTGTCATTTATAAATTGGAATCCTATGCACGTTCACATTGGTTGATGTAGAGCTATGATAACCCCATTATGAGAAGGGTGCGGTTTTACGGGCTACATCACTCACTCACATGAATGGAGGTGGGGCTCCCATGGGGTTACTTATAATGGTGAACCCTAATTAGCGTTCATGCGTTTGTGTCAATAAACATTCCCACTAGTGTCCCTCGTGTTCGTTTGAGGGGTATGCTTTTGTTTTAGTACTCCAAAATTTTGAAGCTTCTCTTTACACCTACATCCCGTTTTCATAACTTTTCATATTTCATAAATTAGAGTTTATTTTTAGAAAGCTCAAATCCCCAGAGGACGTCAAATCCTGGTAAAAATGAACAAACGGTGCAGTTTTAGGTCCTAGTATATGTAACTTTGAGCTCTGCACAATGCAAAAAAAAAAAGGAACAATTCCATCATTTGATCGCCATTTAGCCCCAAATGTCCCCAAGGCCTTAACATATTTAAATTTTAGTTCAGCATCATTCGAAGCTGCTAAATAGACATACGCAGAAAATTTGGAACAAATATGGTAAAATAGTCCCAAAATTGGAGTGTTTTTATTGGCTCTAAAATAGTCCCTGGGACACACCCAAGAGTTATCACGAAGTACAGACAAACACAATTATATAGAAATCAGTTAGTTACTTTTCAGAAATTTTTATAAAAATCCAAGGCATAAATTGGTTTAATAATCACAAAAGTGTCAATTTTAGCAATTTTAACTCGAAAGGTATCCCTAGGGGGTTAAGGGGCGGGGGCAATAGGATTTTTTCCAGAAAATCCGTTCTGTTACTTTTTACTCATATCATGTTTAATGTTTGTGCACAATTCCAAAAATTCCGAGGCGTAGTTATTGAGAATAGTGCGGACATACGACAAGGTTGAATTTACACGTCCACCCTCCTTTTGTCGCGGGACCAAAAATGATAAATTACTAAAACTATTATTAAAACATTGTATTTAATAATTTTAAGGAGTGGTAATTTAAACTTAAACTATTAATGTTTAAAAGAGTGCAATAGGTTTACATTAACCCGGCATTAGTGTCATGGGGTGTTTTGTCACCCCAGTTTTGCTTAAGTGCTCATAATTCCTAGTTGGCAATTTATTTATTTTTCTCCTTTCAGTACTCTCCTGACTCAGTGAGGATATCACACACGTGGAATGGCACAGTTGTATCTCAGTTTTGCTTTGTCCTTCTGGGATGTCCAGTTATCCCAGTTGACTGCAATAGGCATGATTTTATGATTTATATATATTTGAATGTTTCTAATGGGAATGAAAATCTAATATATAAACAGCTATATGTCTGTCTGTCTGTCTCCATATTTTCAAACTCTCTCCTCCGAAACTAAAAATCAAAGAGCGATGCCGGGGGCCTCAAATGATTGGAATTTTTACGGGACGTTGTTTCATGGGTTTTTAGCCGGTTAAAATTGTTTTTAAGGGGTCAAAAATGGGTCAAAATTGAAAAAATCGTTAAACATTTTGTAAATTCCTTTTAGTTTATATTTAAATTTTAATTACTTTATATTCATGTCACGTTGGTAGAGTGGTAACGTCACAAGCTTTGAATGTTACAGTTTCGATTCTAGCTGACAGCATCTAAATACTTTCTTTTTTTTTACTTTTGAAATCACGACCCTATATAATAAATACCATATTTAAACAAAATACGCTTAAATATGATATGTTGATTTGTCCAGATTTCGTATATATTATTATATACGACATCTAGAAAAATTAAAATATCATATTTAAGCGTAATTTACGCCTGGCCAAAGCTGGATGCCCCCCCCACTAGTTTGTAGCTATAAGCCCATGATATATATCATTAATGTTGCAATATTTTTTACATATAATGGGGTAGTTATTTGATTGCCGCCCACATCTGCAATATTTGGCACAAGGCCTGGAAAGTGGGAACTCCGCAGGCTCCCCTAAAGGAGGGGCACTCCTGCAATTTTAAAAATTGCCTGAGTAACCCCGTCGGCATTCCCCGGTCGGGGCGCCTCAGGCAGCAAGCAATAAACTTACCCCACCGGAAAGCCCGGTGGCAGGGCCTGGGAGGGTGGACCTCCTAGGTATTACCCAGACGGTGTACCTCAGTCCAACAGGTGCTGGGCCGGTTCCCGGCCCCTCACCTGTTGGGCTGAGTATCAAGTGACGAATCCTTGACGTGTACTACCCTGTCTCCCTGCAGCCGAAGCCGCTAGGAGACACATCCCATCATCCCAGAGGTATAAGATATTTAGCCGTTTTCATCCCAGAGGTATAATGGGGTATGATCCCACACAGTCGGACGATTCTATTTATAAATGATGTTGCTAGGAACTAACGAATCGAATTAATTCACGTTCTGCTACCAACCAATCTGAAACCAGAATTGCTCCATAAATATTAAACCTTTTCCGTAGCAATTTCACATGTTTTTTTTTCCGTCTCGACACGGTAAGAATATTTTGTTCTGTGGAACTGTCTACTGCAAACAAGCCGCCTCTCAGGACTTGTGTGTAACAGCGAACCATCGGAAACTGTTCTGTCTACTGCAAACCAGTCACCTCTCAAAACTTGTTTAGAACAACGAACCATCTGAAACTGTTCTGAAACTAAACATGGCTTACACTTCTAGAATTAAGCTACTCTGTAATATTTAGTATAGAATTAATATATGTTTTGGTATTTTCTTTATCATCAGTTCTGATGTGATTTTTATTTTATTTACAATTTATTACTCTTTCAGTCTTGAAACTATGAGCTTAGCTAATGTGATATCTTTTTTTTTCTTCTTAGTTTTCTAATTTATTGCATTATTTTTTATTAATATCTAAAGGATACAATAGATTCAAACTATTCAACAGGGACTGTAAATATATTTTGAACCAACAGGATAACCATATTTTACAAAAAAATAACACTATAAACACTTTTGTGTTTGAGGTATATATTCCATAAGACTAACCATTTTTGGAAGACCCAGGTGACTAACGCTGGGTTAAACCTACGCAATGCATATCATGCATATAAAAAGAATACTTCGAGCTAGATTAATAACTTTGGAATTTATATTTAAAACATTGTAAATATATTGAGCATACATCTCTTTTAAGATGAAAACTTGTATAAATAAGCTCTTCGAAAATGCTACAAATGTGTGCATGTTTGCGCATAAGCATCGGTTTGCCTTGAAAATGGTAAAACGCAAAGTCAGGATTAGGGAAAATGCAGGCAAGCGAACAGTTCCATTCCGTTGGTTTGTTAGCAGACAGAATCACGCAAAACGCAAGCACAAAGATGGCGCTGTAGGGAAGGAAAGAAAATAAAGAAAGAGAACCATAGTTCTCGAATCAGAATCGCTTTTTCTGTGACTGATTGTTTGGGATAAGATTATCAAAGAATTATGGTAATAAGATTATTTTGGCAATACCCGAGCTACAAATATCTTTGCAATCCTAGTATCTCGCAATGGAGGCAAATTGTTGTCATAGCAACTGAAGCATCTATGGTATGTGATGTCATCTGGTCTGATGCTGTCTTTTTGGGGGGGAGGGGCATTGGTGACATTCCATTGGGTGAAATTCAACATCAATTAAACGTTTGTTTTCTTTTCTATGAATTACGGTTTCAAAATAATGTTTTAGATTAGAAAGATGTTCACGCATGTCCAGCTAGCCTAGGGCGCTCCATATTAGAAAAAACATGCTTTAAATGAGAATTTGAAATAATTTTTAAGCAATTTCCGATCGCTTTAATAAAATACAAATTAAATACATATAATCTCATGACAAATTACATTATAAAAATGCCATGGATATACACACACACATATATATATATATATATATATATATATATATATATATATATATATATATATATATATAAATGAAATTGTCTGTGTGTTTGCCTACTAACTTACTCTGTCAATTTTCAGTCTACAGACTCGAGATTTAACATAAGGTATATTGAGATTTGGGAAAATCTTTTTAATCGGTTTTCGGCCACAAATTTGGCTATCAAGGTGTCAAATTTTAACGATTTGACCTTTAAAAACTCTACCAAACTCCTCCGCAAATTTTGGGTCTAAACATTTGAAATTTTAGATGTAGGTTACTTGGACATAGTTAAAAATTTTCATTTGATTTAAACCCAAAACAATAAATGTTAAGGGGTCAAAATTGGGGTAAAAGTTTAAAATCATTTGACCTATTCGGTCTCTACCAAATTTCTCAGCAATTTTTTGAAATTTTACATAAAGCGTATTCAGACATAGGTCAAACTTTTAATCGGTTTTTGGCCGAAATTTTGGTTGCCAAAGGGTTAGTTCAAAAAGTTTGACCTTTGCGGTATCTAGCAAATTATTCAGCCAATTTTGAGTCTAAACATTTGAAATTTTACATAAAGAGTATCCAGACATGTAGCAAGCTTTTTAATAAGTTGAAAGAGTATACGTTTGCAGACTCTACCAAACTCCTCTGCTAATTTTAGGGTCTAAACACGTGAAATTTTAGATGTAGGTTACCTGGACATATGTCTGACTTATATATATATGTGTGTGTGTGTGTGTGTGTGTGTGTGTGTGTGTGTGTGTGTGTGTGTGTGTGTGTGTGTGTGTGTGCATATAAAGTTGAAACGTTAAAACCTTCTTAACTGGTTTTCATCTTGAAAAAAAGGGGTCAAAATTGGGAGTCATCGAATTTTTATTTGTTTTGTCTACTGTTTCATGAGATTTGAAAACACTTTTAAAAGAACGTGACAAGCTGGTTTAATGGCTATTGTACTTTACTTACTGCCTTTAGGTTTGGTTTCGATCTTAGCTCGAGTAGTATTTTTCTACTTACAATAAGTGAACTGTTTCAAAAAACACATACTCACATGCACATGTCTCAGTTTATTTCCTTTTTTTTTTACTTCATTTTTTTAAAGAAATTTAACCTTTACGTTTCATATCGGCCAACGCAGGGTACATCTTCTAGTAACTATATAGATACTATTATATAAAAGGAACTTTGAGTGTGTACTCGTATGCATGTGAGTCCGTTCCCTGTGTACTCCGAAACGGCTGGACCAAG
This sequence comes from Euprymna scolopes, assembly GCF_053919585.1. NCBI lineage: Eukaryota > Metazoa > Mollusca > Cephalopoda > Sepiida > Sepiolidae > Euprymna > Euprymna scolopes. The sequence continues at coordinate 158,407,336 of NC_136483.1, forward strand.
TTTTATGAAATTTCACACAAATGTACTTTATGTGCCTAATAGGGTTCTTGGATAGCTTTTATGTCGATGGTATTTAATTGAAAAATGGTCAGGCTTCTGTAAGACTAGAGTTAAGCATATCTTTTTTTCAGTAGAATAATAATCATTCCAACTTCTTTGCTGCTTCAATACAAAAAATAATAAAATGTAAGTGCAAATTGATGCTTATAATGAGAAAATCATTAAAGATCCATTTTTGTTGATATAAAACAGTCGAATGTACACAAGTTTTGATAGCGAAATAGAAATGTTAATGGAGACTTAATGCAGAATAAAACTTGATAAAGGTATCTCTCTCTTTCTCTCTCTCTCTCTCTCTCTCTCTCTCTTTCTATATATATATATATATATATATATATATATATATATATATATGTGTGTGTGTGTGTATGTATATATATATATATATATATATATATATATATAATTTGAGGTTGCTAGAAATAATTTAAATACAAAGTTGCTAGTGCAGAAATCTATCTTTTAAGTAAAACTTATAAAAAAGTTTTTTTGAAAAATTAGTTCAAAATCAATCGCTAAATAATAATTTTATTATTTCATCACGGTATGTATTCTGTATAAATACCAAAAATTAATGAATTTTAAGTTCTTATTTTGTATTCGATTTAATAAAAATACAGAAATACAGAGAAATCTCTTTAATGTACGTACTCGATACGTAACGAAAATGTCATATTCCTAAAATCCCTTGAATTGATCAGGGTGTTTTAATAAGAAAATGAAAGTACAACTAAATTCGACTACAGAAATTTTGTTTGTATTCAAAATAATTAAAACTGTTTAGTTAAAAATATCACATTTGTTTTTTACTAAAAAAAAATACTTAATCAGTTTATGTGATGTTTGGAATATGACAAGACAGATACTTACATCATAAAGATTTTTCTGTATTTTTGTTATTTTTAATTAAGTCGTCTTCTAAATAAGAACCGACTTTTGTCAGTGTTATAAAACTTGATGCAAAAGAATTCAAAACTTTTTGGGAATGAATACATAAATGGTATGAACAGTTTAAGTGAATGAAATAAATCTGATAGGATTTGAACTGGATTTTCCTGATTGCATAGTCTGTGTGTGTATCCATTGCATCAATCTCTGCTGGACATTTCACATAATACTGTTCGGATGTTAATGGAAATCTTGCCAGACATACATCTTAAGGAACAATGAAGTCCCTGTTAAATTCTTGGACGTCGTCCCAATTTCGATCAGAATCTCTGGATGTTTCGAAGGGTCCTTTTGAACAACAAACTTGTATAATATCGAATCACTGCACTTGCACAAGTACCACTTGTGAATCCGTGCCAATCATAGGAAACTTTGAAGAAAAGATTTGAAAGCTAAACTATCAACTCATCGGGTTAGGGTTAGGGTTAGGGATATTTTCTTTTAGGGATGAGCGGAGAGTTAGATGTCATTGAAAAACAAAAGAAAAACCACCAGAGAAAATACTGGGTGGAACACTTAAGTAAAGATCATTTTAACCGCTCACACCACTACCACCACCACCACAACAACAACAACGACCATAACAAAAATAATAATAATAACAACATAAACAATAATAATAATAATAATAATAATAATAATAATAATACGACAACAAGGATTGAGATGCAGTGAAAAATGATAATAATACGAGCAAGGTTAATTGGGATATGTGCAAGAAAAGAGGGCTGGAATGCAGTGAAAAATAGTACTAGCTCATAAGAGTAGTGGTGCTGGAGAGTGAGAGTATGAAATCATTTCGGAATATGAATATCCAATGTGATAAGGTGATTGAAGCAAGGAGACCAGATTTTGTTCGGTTGTAAAAAAAAAAGGAACACCAGGCAATAAACACTGATACAACAGTACCAGCTGATTTGAATGTGGATGGAAATATATATATATATATATATATATATATATATATATATATATATATATATATATATATATATATATATATTATATTTTAAAAACAATATATATGCCGCTCCTCATATGGGGGTGCCAAATTGGTTAAAAGGCAAATTATTCCCAACTCGCATTTAGGTAAAAATAATTGAATTCATTCAATATGTGTCTCAAAAACAAAAACAAATAACATCTAATATAAATATATATATATATATATATATATATATATATATATATATATATATATATATATATCTGCCGCTTGTCTACTAACAATCATTTTTAACCGTTTGTATTAGTTAATGTGGTACTTGTCCTATTCCGCTATGTAATAGTATTACAAGAGTTAATGTACTTCGGCAACGAAATAATCGTACACAATTGTTGCAAATAAAGATTAATGTAATAATACAAAGAATGTGTGTCTATTTCTTACAAAGTGATGAATTTAAAAACTCTTTATCTTCTTATATTGCAATAACGAGGTATTTAATACGAAGATTCTGTTATTTTTTTATAAATTGAAATACCATCCAAAGTAATAAAATGTATAGAGAAGCACACACACACACACACACACACACACACATATATATATATATATATATATATATATATATATATATATATATATATATATATAGTTCGCTGATGGTTTTTTTTCTCTGATGCTCTGATGCGAAAAATTAACATACTTTGAAACTCCGAAAATTAAGGATTACCTAGGACGCCAGCTTTGGGAGTATTCTGCCGAATGATAAAAACTAATTATAAATGTCTACTTTACAGCTCCGTTTCTTACTCTTATTTATACATATATATATATATATACATACATATATATGTATACATACATATATATGTATACATACATATATATGTATACATACATATATATGTATGCATACATATATATGTATACATACATATATATGTATACATACATATATATGTATACATACATATATATATATATATATATATATATATATATATATATATATATATATATATATATATATATATATAGTCTTGGAAGTTTTTAACCTTTAAAACAATACAACAAAATATTTTTTTATCATTCGTTAGAAAACCCTCTAGTCAGTAAGTCATTTAATCACCTGCAATCACTGCATCAACTCGCTCTCGAATTTACTATAATACCAATAATTTATTTTTCAAGGGATCATCAGTTGTTTAACATGAAACACTGTTTCGGGGATTTAAAAACAAAACAGTATATCACATCATGGCTCCCCAGCAGTGTTGATCAAACATCACCACCCTTAATCTTAGGAAGAAGATATGTTTCAAACATTTGATCCAATTTCCTATTCTTAATTGCAATTACTAACCCTTTCATACTATAAAAATGAATTACCTGTGCGATTAATCAATTTCCACATTTAAAATGGATACATTTTTTAATTTTTTAATTTATCAGTCTTGCATTTATAAGATTAGGATGAATCCATTTAACTACTTATCACCCCACTATGATTAGTATTTAGTATATTTACATTCTTATTTAAAATTAGATATATAAAGGTACAAAATATTTTTTCATATGTACAATTTTTTTCTTATTAATATAAATTTATTAAATGTAATTATGAATACATTTTATACATTGCTAATATAGTTTTGGATTTTCTTTATTAATATAGTCTGGTTTACCTTAAACATATATATATATATATATATATATATATATATATATATATATATATATATATATATATATATATATATATATATATATGTATGTATGTATCGCTTGAAAAATAACAACAATAACAAAATCTAAATTTATAAGCGATAAAAATAAACAGTATAATTAATCTAGGGATTATGGCCTAACGGTTAAGGCACCGGACTGTGGTAAACATGGTCTGAGGTTCGATCCCTACAAACAGTTAAACTACGCTGATGAGAGGTAATGACCTTGAAACACGCGTGTACGTAGATTACTGTTTTAAAAATAATAAATAAATAAAAATGTTATATACTTCCAAATTAAAAAGGGCGACTTTCTAAGTAAATAAAAAATTAGCTCCGAGGCTGAGCCAATATTAACCGTATCGCTTGAAAAATAACAACAATAACAATATATATATATATATATATATATATATATATATATATATATATATGCGTGTGTGTATATATATTTACAGACATATATATATACATATACATAGATATACATATATAGATATACACACGTATATATACAACTACATATATGCATACATATATATACATTTATATATACATATATGTATACATTTATATAAACATATATATACATATATTTACATATATATACACATATATATAGATATATATACATATATACACATATATATATAGATACATATACATATATACTACATATATATATAGATACATATACATATATATACATATATATATGCATTTTTATATACATATATATACATTTATATATACATATATGTATACATAAATCTATACATATATGATGATGATGATTGCAACGTCTTGTCAGACGAGTGACACTCCCTAAGACATTTAAAATCCATGAGCCAAAAGGCCTGAGGGCGTATCTATAAAAATATGATGTTACAGAGTCTAGGCTTTGTACGACAACTAAGTTTCTCTCTCGGTTCAAAATGTTGAGATCCAGCAACAAGCAAGAGCAAGATAGCCAGAAACAAATTAAACTGCAGACCAGCTTAATGCGAGTAATGGTCTTCCGCTTTATGGTTTTTTAATTTAGAGATTTGCTTCTCCTAGAAAGGTTGCCTTATCCACGGCTTACCCGAGCCCTCTCCACCCCAATACAAATATACACACGCACACACAAATATACACGGTGCTAGTTAACCGTTGACCCCGAAAACGAGTTCATTCGCCCTTTGGAAGGTCTTGTTTTTAATCCTTCAGGGACACTAGCCGCCCTCCTAACAAAACAAGTCTGGTGGGGGAACCAGTTTAGTCTCGATGACCCGACCATTTGGAAGGTAGTACTGGGTTCCATGGTACCAGTAGCACATGACATGACCTGACTAAACATACATATATATATACATATATATGTATAGCTATATATGCATATATATAGATATATATAGATATATATACATATACATATATATAAATATATACATATATATACATATATATATATAAATATACATACATATACATATATACATATATATAAATGTATACATATATATATAAATATACATACATATACATATATACATATATATAAATGTATACATATATATACATATATATATATACAGGTATAAATATATACATATATATGTATATACATATATAAATATATACATATATATATACATATATATATACAAATTTATACATATATATATATACAAATATATACATATATATATACATATATATATACAAATATATACATATATATACATATATATACAAATATATGCATATATATAAATATATATATACAAATATATACATATATTTATATACAAATATATATATATACAAATATATACATATATATACATATATAAATATATACATATGCATATATACATACATATATATTATGCATATATATATAAATATATATACTTATGCATATATATAAATATATATACTTATGCATATATATATACATATATATACATATGCATGTATATATACATATATATACATATGCATATATATACATATATATACATATGCATATATATACATATATATATACATATGCGTATATCTACATATATATATATACATATGCATATATATACATATATACATATGCATATATATACATATATATACACATGCATATATATGTACATATATATACATATGCATATATATATACATATATGTATACATATGCATATATATACATATATATACATATGCATATATGTACGGATATTTACATATATGTACATATATGCATATATGTACATATATTTACATATATATACATATGCATATATATATACATATATGTATATATATACATATATGTATATATACATATATATAAAAATGCATATATATATACATATATAAACATATGCATATATATGCATATATATACATATACATATATATATACATATAAGCATATATATACATATAAGTATATATATACATATATATACATATACATACATATAAGTATATATAT
>NC_136483.1:158418492-158440992 GCF_053919585.1 Euprymna scolopes
TGATGTACGCATTCCATTTCAGATTAGGAGTAAATGTCAAGCCTAGAAGCTTGTCAAAACATTGAGCCTCCCCAAGACGAGAGCCATTCTTTTCATTTGATACAAAATTGGGATCAGAGCGTTTATTATAGGAAGATAGAAGCTTGGTTTTAGATGGATTAAAAGTAACCAGCCACCTCTTTCCCCTTTCTACCACGTACTCAATATTAGAGAAGATAGAATCAGAGAGAACTTCGTCAGTTACGACCTTTGATGTGTTGCCATTGATGGTAGTGTCTTCAGTATAGATGTCTATGTGTGATCTTAAGATGTGATTCGGGAAAGCATTGATGTAGATCAAGAAGAGAGTTGGGCCCAGGATAGACCTTTGAGGGACTCTAGCATTAATACTGTGGGCTTCTGATTTCTGCTTGTCCACCACTATTATTATGAACCTATCAGAGAGAAATGTTTAATAACTGAGAAGACATTTCCAGGTATACCACAGCTGGAGATCTTGTGAAGTAGGCTTTTATGCCATACCCTATCAAAGACCTTTCATATGTCAAGAGCAATTGCCCTAGAAAGGGAGCTTCCGTCAAGAGAGTCGCTAATCCTATGAGATATAAATATAAGCACATCTGTTGTAGATCTAGCAGAATGGAAATCATCTTGTGTGTCACTAAGAAGATTATTTTTGCTGAGGTCGTTGACTACTTCTCTATTTGACACAGATTCCAGCAACTTACTCGTGATGCACAGGAGACTTATTGGTCTGTACTGAGAGGAGGATGAGCGATCACCTGAATTCTTAAATACAGGTGATGGAGAGATATAGCGAAGGGAAAGTTACTAATTTTGGATTTGTTTTTCTTTTAATTATATTTAACTTCTCCATGGTTTAAACAGTTTAACCAGAGCTTAATAGGAGATCCAAAGTGTCACCTTGTTTCAAGTAATGTTTTAAGAATCAGAAAAATAATGAATCGAAAGAAGAAAGGAAGCGAGGGGTTAAAGTTTAAAGATGAAAAAAAGAAAGAAAGGAGGATGGAAACCGTGCTTAGCTAATGGAGAAAAATGTATGTGAATACAAGAGTACTTTTGAAAAGCAATCATTAAAATGTTTTGTCCCTAAAATAGATGAGGATTCTTCCTTGTTCGTGGTTTTGTTCTTGCCGTTACGGTGGAATAGCTTCCGACTTGTTCTTGATTGTGACACAATGAATAAAGACAGAAATTTGGAAATGGCCATGGATAAGAAAAAAAGAGAAAGAAAGAAAGCTCACAAAATAAATGAAAAATTGAAATGTAATGAAAAAATAAAAGGAACAGTTGGAATGAGACTGAATTTCGTAAATTCAAAGATGTTCTCGCTCTGCGTGAATATGCGATTGTGTACATTCGCGTATTCAGAATTGATTCCCGTGTGTACGCGAATCGGCGTTCTTGAACATTGGCAGGAGGCGGTCCTTTTCAATTCAATTGCTGTCATTCTTTTAAAATTTGACCAGATTTTTAATTTGACTCTTTTGTTGGGGAGGTTGTGGTTCTCTTTCTCGCATCGGTTTTCGTTATTTTTATTTTTTTTTATCATTATTTTTCTGTATTTCGTTTAATATGTTTTTGTGAAATGAGCAGAAAAGCACTTAGAAATAAGGAAGGAACCAAATGACAGTTTAATGCTGAACTTTTACCGGCAAAGAATGGGAAGTAAATATGGGGGCGGGAAAACAAAAAAAAAAAAAGAGGGTGAACGAACATGTACAACGGAAAGAGATGGAGAAAATAAAGATGCAGAAGAGTTGATAATAAGAGAAAGAAGCTATTGCGGTGAAAAATATTTTAAGATAGAATTAATTGAAGTTCACGATCAGGAACCAGAAAAAAGAAACAGTAAAAGAAAAAGAGTCAAACAAATAATGGAAATATCTCTGCTGTTTGAATGCTTTGTAATTTGAAAAAAAAAAAAAACATAACGGCAGAGAAACCATTCAAAATGCAGATTTTTACTAAACATATTAAGTTAAATTATATTTTCGATTCATATAAGAGTCTTCATCAGTGTAAATGCAGACAATATTTTTTTTTTACTTGGCATGTTATCTAGCCGTTATCTTCTGCACTTATCAAATATTGTGATGTTTAAGTCCCATTGCAGTAGATTGGGATTTTTAAGTCCTTTCATTATTTTTCAAATAACCAAAGGGTCCCCCTTTCCTATGGCTAACACTTATTCTTTATACGAAATACATAGATATTCGAATATTCTATTAAAGCCCTTATTTATCTATTAAACACTGAGTTCCTATTTACAATGCCTCCCCGCGGGACAGAGTTAAACACCAGGGTCGATTTTATCGTAAATAAAGGAACAAAAATAAAAATGTCTCAGTCATGAAGGATTTCTCCTCCACTGAGAGAGCACAAGAAATTGAAGTGCAGCAGCTGAAGAACATATACTACACTTTGATCTTTGCAGTCAAGAAATTAGGAATATAATTCTCCTTTACCCAATTAAATGTGTTGTATATTTTTCTTGTAGTTATTTATTTTTAGAGGAGTTCAGGATAAGAATTTATCTAGTCTGGTGGAGTATCTAGTTTCGTGCTGTTACTTGAGGTAACATCACTTGGAGAATTTCCTCGCGATAGTTAGTGTTGGTTAACCATGCCGAAGAGAAGTTCCTCGCAATAGTGTTGGCTAACCATACCGAGGAGATATTATTTGCGCTGCGAATACTATGTGATTTCGAATATTTCGTCAGGATTTACTTGTAGAGAAAAGTCATGTCAGGTTGTCCTGACAAATCCCTTTAGAGACCTTAGACACTCAATGATAATGTCTAGTGGGTATACACGTTTGAGTTAGTAGTAAAATGTTCTTTTTAAATGTATTGGAATTTGAAAAATATTACGGTTCAGAGACTATCAAAGTGCTGATTTTTAAACATTTATTTATTAAAATGTTAATACAGTCTTCATTAGGAAAAATGCCGGTATTTTTTTGGTATTATTATACAAACACCGTGACAGCGAATTAGTAAAAACAGATGTAGTATTCTGTTACGTTTCGGTGTGCTGAACACGAATCTGAAAACCGTACCCCTCGCAAATTAATAGTTTCGGAGATATTAACATTTTTAAAAGGGAATATTTTCTTTCAAAAATGGCGTACATCGGCTCTACTCTTAAATCAAAACAAGTGGAGATAATCCATAATGAAAATAAGCGATAATAAAAAAATAAATTAATTATTTCCTTTTCTTTTTAATTAATTCCCCACCACTTCAGTGGGTGAGGAGAGGGTCACATAAATTTGAAAAAGAGGGGAGGGGGGCGTAGTGATTTAAACGGATTTGTGGGGAGGGGGGGAAGGGAAGCCGCGTAGTGATTTCACAGGATTTGTCGAGAGGGGGGGGGTAGTGAGTGATTTCAAAGATTTGTCGAGAGTGGCCAAAAAGTGGGTGCTCATTTTACATTAAATTATTATAGAAAGAGAAATCATATAAAATAACTGCGCCCTCTCCTCACCAAAAAGTAAAATAAAAGGGTCACATAAATTTGAAAAAGAGGGGAGGGGGGCGTAGTGATTTAAACGGATTTGTGGGGAGGGGGGAGGGAAGCCGCGTAGAGATTTCACAGGATTTGTCGAGAGGGGGGGTAGTGATTTCAAAAATTTGTCGAGAGTGGCCAAAAAGAGGGTGCTCATTTTACATTAAATTATTATAGAAAATTGATCCCCCACTTCTTAAAACGTTATTATCTCCAAAACTATTAATTTGCGACGGATGCGGTTTTCAGATTCGTGTTCAGCACACATAACTCTACAAGGAAAGTACATTTTTTTTTACTAATTCGCTGTCACGGTATTTGTATAAATTTACCATTTTTTTTTACGTGGCATGTAGTTATACAGCCGTAATCTTCTGTTCTTATTGAAGATTAAGATATTTATGTGCACGGATGAGTAAGTAGTATATTTCCACTGTTCTTTAAGAGAAACAAGATATTAGACACGGAAAATAATTTGAAAAAAAAATACGGGAGACATTAGGAAAGGGAAAATATTTTTAAAAATTTTTTAAATTCGGTGCTAGTGCACTTATTGATCCGCGCTATTTTTTTTTTTTTAATAGTATTTTCAAGTTTAAAGTTTTATGCTATCTATGTTTATTAAATTGTAAAGTTAAAGCACGAATAGGTGTAAAGCACCCTCACCTTCCCATGTTAAGTAGAGCTTTCTAAATAATAACGTTATTATTTCAGCACGGATCAATGAGAGCACTAGTACCAACATTTAAGAGAAACAACGAAGATATTAGCTAATAATTTGAAAAATATATTTTTTTACGAGAAATAAAGATATTAAGAGAGAGAAAACATTTTAAAAAATACGAATTTTAAGAGAAACAAGAGTGATGTTATTATTTAAGAGAAACAAGGAAGATATTTCAAACATTTTTAAAAGAAACAAGGAAGATATTTGGAAAGGAAAAAAAACAAATTTTTAGCGTAAAAAGAAGTACATATGGAAAGGAAAATAAAAAGGGAGATAATTGTAATCAAATAAAATGGTAAATTAAAAAAGAAAGAACAAGATTAAGATGAATTTGAACTAATACAAAATCAAGTATAGAAGAAACGAGGATAAAATAGAAGACGCAAGAACGAAAATGAAATACTGTGAAGCCGTGATAAGATGACTAGTAAACAAAACCGGAAGTCGAAAAAAGGCAGTAAAATACTTGTGCCTCCTTGACAAACATTCTTCCGACTAACCTGGCAAGCTTCAAAAGCCCATACTTTCACTGTAGCGGTCCCCAGATACCGGAAAGCCTTCTACTCTAATAGTTTCTGTGGTAAAGTTTTACTTGGTTTCCACCTTAACATTTTTCTTTAAAATGACGATTTACAGGTTTATGGATATGCTGAAAACGAATATTGTATTTTAATTTTCCTAAAATAATTAGTTTTCCAGATATAACAAGGAATTACATTGCTTAATAAGTGGTGACCATTGTTATACGCGCAAGCGTGCCCCAAAATATGCGCGCTTGCACGTAATAAAATGGCCACCACTTATGAAATTACATTGCCTAATATCCGGAAAACTACTTATCTGCGGAATATTTAAATGCGATATTCGTTTTAAGCATACCCAAATACAAGTTGTCATTTTAAAAGAAAATATTAAGATGAAAATCAAGTAAAAAATTTACCATTTTTCCCCCGGTCTGCTACAATGTGCAATTCCCTCTCTGTTTCTGCTTCCCTGGTTGTACTAACCTGTAGAAGTTTAAATGTTCCTCCGTTGTACTAACCTGTAGATGTTTAAATGTTCCTCCGTTGTACTAACCTGTAGAAGTTTAAATGTTCCTCCGTCAGACTAACCTGTAGAAGTTTAAATGTTCCTCCGTTGTACTAACCTGTAGAAGTTTAAATGTTCCTCCGTCAGACTAACCTGTAGAAGTTTAAATGTTCCTCCGTTGTACTAACCTGTAGAAGTTTAAATGTTCCTCCGTTGTACTAATCTGTAGAAGTTTAAATGTTCCTCCGTTGTACTAACCTGTAGAAGTTTAAATGTTCCTCCGTTGTACTAACCTGTAGAAGTTTAAATGTTCCGTCAGACTAACCTGTAGAAGTTTAAATGTTCCTCCGTCAGACATGATCCGAAAGAGTAACATGGTCGCTTTAAAGTAAACAAGATTGTGTTGGGTAATCTTTAATAATTAAACCTTACGTAAGTTGCACTATATCGATCATCAGAGGTAGATACATTAACAACAGTGTAGAAAAAATGAACGAAAAGGGGAAGAGCAACAAACAAAAAAGACGAAACGAAAGAGTTAGCATAAGAGAAGGAAAGGGAATGGTTACAATAACAGAAAAGAAAACTGACAAGAAAAAAAAGAACAAGGAAAGATAAGTAAATGAGAAAATAGAGACGAAAAGAAATGAAGATCATATTAAAAGAACTGATAGAACAGAACAATTAGAGAAAGAAGGGACAACGGAAGAAAAGTAATCAGAAAAGAAAAGAAAGAAACGAAACACAGAAAGAAAAAAGTGGAGGAAAAGGAATACAAAGAAGTCGAAGAAATAAAGATAAAGGAAATAATGGCGGAGGTGAGGTAAAAAGGTTGCAGGAATTAAAGGAAAAAATAAGTTACAAAAAAAAAAAAAAAAAGGAGAAAAGTTGTCGGATTTTTAACCGACGAAATATGAGGGGAGAGGGCAGCCTAGGCAACTTGAAGCACCAAACCCCAAACTCGACGTGAAAGGGAAAAAAAAACAATGACATCGCCTCCTTGTGTCATAACTCCTTCACGACTTTTGAGTAAAATTATTTGAGAGTTGCAACGAATTGTCTCATTCCTTACAACGATAACTCGTCCTTGGAATTTTTAACAAAAAATATAATTGTCAGTGAACGAACGAATTACAATTGACTAACCATATATGGATGGTGCTTTTATAATCTCCTAGTCGATTCTATGCAAATGTTGTCTTATCCAATCAACATGTGCGAACAACAGACTACACTATAAAATCAATCGATCAAGTAGTTACAGATTACTTACTTGAACGACCACCACACTGAATGCCATCGTTTCACGCCTCCACATCGGGTCCTGGATATGACCTTAAACTATATCCAGTGGTGAGGCCCCAGCTTGTGGGCTTTGGGGAGTGTGGAGCCACCCTTTAATTGCCATTGCTCCCAGGTTCACTCTGACCCGGAGTGGTAGTACCTGTTAGGGTCCTAACTATGGATTAAATAAAAACCGACTTGAAAACAACAAATATATTCTATTAAAAAATTTTTCTTCAAAATCTTTGGATTCGGCATTAAATAACCCTAAAAGGGTTGATATGCCGTAAAACAAAAAACCAACCAACCAACCAACGCCTCCACATCGAGTTCTGGTAAGTAAAAAAGTACTACAAAGCATGTAAATAAAACGTTTTCATCTTTTCCATATTTCTTCTTAACAACACCCTATCCTCTCTCTCTCTCTCTCTCTCTCTCTCTCTCTCTCTCTCTCTCTCTCTCTCTCTCTATCTATCTATCTATCTATCTATCTATCTATATATCTCTATTTTATCCTCTCTTCCATGTTTTCACTTTTTTCACTTCCTCTCTCTGTTCCACTCTTTCTTTCTCTCTCTCTCTCTCTCTCTCTTTCTCTTTATTACTCCTCATCTCTCATTTTATTTATTTTTATTTTTTCTATCCTTTACTTTATTTTCCTTTTTCTCTTCTCTATCTATCTCTCTATTTCTTTCTATCTCTGTCTGTCTGTCTGTCTGTCTCTCTCTCTCTCTCTCTCTCTATATATATATATATATATATATATATATATATGCAGGGTGTTCCAAAAGTCCAGGACACATTTCTAGTGCTCATATCTGCTTGAGTGAGAAAGTATCTGATGACTTTATTTTCCAACAGGATGGGACACCACCACACTGGAACCTCAGGGTTAAAAGTCTCTGAACACAACACTGCCAGACAGATGGATTAAACAACCTGGACAAGTTCATCACGATCTCATGTCCTGTCCTCCCAGATCTCAAAATCTCGCACCCTGCGATTATTTGTGAGAATTTATGAAAGACTGTTCTACGTGCCTCTCATTCCAAAAGACGTGGATGAGCTGAAAGCCCGAACAACAGAAGCTGTTGTAACCATTCACAACACAATGTTGGGACGCGATTGACAAGAACTGAACTATCGGTTGATGTGTGTTTTGTGACCAATGGTGCTCATATTAAACATCTTTAAACATTCCATGAAAAACTTGAGATTACAAGCTTTCTAAATATACCAGATTTCTTTTTATATCCGTAATAGTACTCGAGATATTCAATGTCAAAATCTGCCCAAGACTTTTGGAACACCTTGTGTGTGTGTATAAACATATATATATATATATATATATATATATATATATATATATATATATATATATATATAAGAGCAAGTATTTAAGTTAAAAAACACTTTAAGAAAGAGTTTAAAACATATTTAATTTGAAAAGGAAACACTGAATAAGTGGATAGTCCTTAATCCGCCGAGTTTCGAAGAAAAACTTTCCTTCTCATCAGAGGGTAGGATTTAGCAAAATGCGGGATCGGATTTTGCTTGCAAAAGTATTTGATGAAACTATATATATATATATATATATATATATATATATATATATATTATATCTATAAAAGTGAACGTGTCTGTCTGTCTGTGTACATTTCCCTACGCAATAACTCTGTCAATTTTTAGTCTCTAGACTCGAAATTTGAAATACCGGGTACTGAGATTTGGGAAAATCGATGTGACGGGTGTCAGCCAGAAATTTGGCTGTTAAGGGGTCAAATTTCAACGATTTGACCTTTAAGAACTCTACCAAACTCCTCCGACAATTTTGGGTCTAGACACTTGAAATTTTAGATATAGGTTCCTTGAACCTGGATCTAACTTAATAAAGTGATGTGAGCCCGAAACTATAAATTTTAAGGGGTCATAATAGGGGTCAAAGTTAAAAAAAATTAACCATTTTTTTGTTTTTTTGCTTTTTTTGCACAGCATACACCTCCAAACACCCGAGCAACGCCGGGCACCCCTGCTAGTATATATATATATATATATATATATATATATATATATATATATATATATATAAGGTGTTCCAAAATTCTTGGGCACATTTTTATATTGAATATCTCGAGAACTATTTCTTCCAATTTTCGGATTTTAATCATGTCAAAACGCACTTTATTTCCTTTTGATGGATTGATTGTTGTTATTTCTTCTGATGGGTTAGGGGTAAAATAGATTCACTTGTTGATATAATAATTAAGTGATTGGTTTTGCGCTACGAAACAGATACTGTCAAGAATTGTAAATGTCAACTGAATTAAGGGAATAAATTATAAAATGGTCAACATCATGAACTTTGGAATATTGACTTTTGTCATTCATTCATAATATATACATGTGTGTGTGTGCGCGCGTGTCTCACTTTATATCCCTATTTATTTTTGTTTTACTCTACCCTTCGTTTTTTTTTCCTTTTATCTTCTCCCTCTCTCTCTCTCTCTCTCTATATATATATATATATATATATATATATATATATATATAATCAGTTAATTTATTATTGTTTTCTATATCTTTCACCTTCTTTTCCCTCTTTATCCCCTTCTACCTCTTATTCTCTTTCTCTCTCTCTCTCTCTCTCTCTCTCACACACACACTATCTCCCTCTTTATCTATCTATCTATCTATTTATCTATCACGTTCTTACGAGAAATAAAAAGAAGCCTGTTTCCAAACTGACTTCCGAATAACTTCAAATAAAAACATTTTAAATACAGAAAACAAAAATAAAACAGAACGAAAAAACAATCGAAGATATCATTGATTGGTTTTTCCCTGCGTCCTTGTGTGAATTCTCAAAGACGTGCGAATGAACATTGAAAGGAAAATGACTGTGGAACGATGTGAAAAAATGAATTAAAAAAAAAAAAAGAAAGATGATTCTTCGTTCAAAATGAAAGCAGTTTTCGAATGATTGGAGGGAGGCGTGACAGTTGGTGGAAAAGCATTGTCAATGCGCATGTCATATTTAGTAAAGGCAAGGATTCTGGAGAATTATAAACTCCCAATGGAGATATGCCTCGAGAACATTAATGAGATGTCCCATTTAGACGTTCAGATGTTCTTTTATTTCCTTCCCATTCTCCCTAGCTCCACCCCCTCTGTTTTCCCTTCTGCTATTTCCTCATCTTTTGTCTCTACCCAACCGCACTTTATTTCAGTCGTTTCTTTCTTTCCTTGCTTTTTGGATCTTTCCTCTTGCATTCATTTAAATTTTTTCCACTCTCCTATCTTCTGTCCCTATTTACCGAGTCTCTGCAAGGGCTAGATGTGACACAACCTCGTCATGAGAAATATCTATTAAATTTTTATTTGGATGATTCTGGCTATTGTTCTATCCTTAGGTATGACGTTTCGGCCGATATAATCTTCGGCCTTCTTCACGTGTATCTTGGCGAACTCGGGAACCATTTTGTTGAACTTCTGTCGAATCTGCACGGAATCTTGAACAATTACATCGGCCGAAGGGTAGTAAAAATAAAAATAAAATTCAAGATGAGAATAGTAGTCTCAGGAAGCCAAATAACAGAAGTCATTAATCTTCATCTCAAAGGTTCAAAAACAAGAGATATTTAGTTTTCTAGCACGCCGAATTATGAATAGAACTAGAGTTCGGATAAGACGCTGTGAACAAAAAGAAACTTCCTCAGTCAAATCTTTCATCGCTTTGACAAAACAAATGCTACATTTTGATTTTTACCGAAAAACTGAATCGGTTAATTGCATTTTCCATTTAAATTATTCATTTCGACAAAAATGTTTTATTTTGAAACTTCACCGCAACAACTCGCTTGGCTACCACAATTAAAAAGAATTTCCATTTTAATTTTTTTTTTTTTTTTTTTTTTTATTTATTGCGGACTATTATCCTGATTTTTTTCTTAGTTGTTTCACGACGTTTCGGCTAACTATTCCTCTGATCTTCGTCAGGTGGTAACCGCGACGAGATAGGAACTTTGAATCTCCTAACTGCATTCACTGCAATTACTGCCTTCCGTAGTTGTTGTCGTCTCACCACGTTTTGTCCAAGTAAGCCTCTGGCTGGCTTCGGGTACGATTGAAACCGCTATCTTCAGACAATTCTTACCTGGAACTGTAGAGATTCAATGTCTCTATCAACTGCGCCACGAGCCCCGAAGGCAAAAGGAATAGTTGGCTGAAACGTCGTGAAACAACTAAAAAAAAGATTAGGATAATAGTCCGCAATAAATAAATAAATTAATGGATTTAACCTGCTTGCTCCGAAAAAGAGCGTTTTGTGGGAGTACGAAATTCACTAGCGGTCCCCAGTCGGATGTATATCCTCCTTACTGGAGTAGGTTTTTGCAATTCTTGCTAGGAAATGTCGACACTCCCCTACATACAGCGCATGATATTCCCAAATTGGTCACCTGTCTGGTATTGACAAGGCTCAACGTTGCTTTACTTCGGTGATCCAACAAGAACCGGTATGTTAAGGCTATTATGTGGTTGAGTTATAAGAGACGTTATTATTCCACATTTAAATTCATTCAGAAACATAAAACGAGTCTCAGACTTGAATGGTTTACACACCTATCCCCTCCATTTCGAATATTGTTTTAATTCTGTTTCTGTCCCCGACGTCCACCGCGTCCAATTTAAATAACTTTTCCTTACGTTTTTTGATTTCACCGACGAGTTCAACAGTCGACCAATTCTTAGCGCTCAGTTTTTCGCATGATATTATTCTTTTTTAGTTGTGTTCTTTTTAGTCGCGTGTAAGCGACACTATAAGTCACTCCGTCGGTCGGTCGGTCGGTCGGTCGGTCGGTCGGCTTGTCCGTAACACTTTTGAGCTTGGCCTTTTTGGTTAAAATGAAAGGTCTGTTGTTAATAGATGCTGGTCCTAGCTTTTTAAGATTTTATTGGCCAAGTTCAAAACTCACACGCTTCCTCGTAATATTACATTGTCATCTTCTATTATATAAATCTCATCTATCTGTTTAAATCTATGTATGTTTGTATGCCTGCCTAAAATTTTCGACAGAGGCGACGGATTTTCACGACATCAGTATCGTTTTGAAGTCCGACATTTCGGATGACAAATATAGAAAAATTGGTTAAAGCATTAATTTTTTTACCCTCAACTGGTCGCTTTTTTCGCCGATATTTTCGAAAGTCATCGCCTTTTCGATTGACGAGCCTTAATTTAAACATTAGCCACTTCCGGTTTGGCGATAGACGCAACGGCAAAGACGTCACGTTCTTTTTTTTTAGTTTCCCCCCCTCTTTCACGGTACGGGTACGAGCCTGCATGCCTACTACCACTTTTTTTATGCTCAACACACAACTCTAAACACCCGGGCAACGCCGGGCACCCAGGCTAGTATCAAATAAGTGTCAGAATAATTTAAGGCAGTGTATATTTAACATATAAAATCTGTCAACCTGGTCTTATTTTAATAACCAGTAGACATTTTAGCCCGATAACGATAGACAAATATTATAGCCCGTGACTTAGAATGGGCGCATTATGTTAAATTGATTGTTTAATATAGGCAGATCACTGCTGAATTTAAAATTTAATACTAATCTTTTTTAATCCCTATTTATCCTTAAATGTGCATCAAAATGATAGCAACATGCTTAGTTCGCTGTACCGTATCATAACAAAGGGCCCTGCAAATTTTCAGCTAGATCGGACCAGTAGTTTCCGATAAAATTTCTAGAGTAAATGTGCAGTGTAACGACTAATCCCTATTAATCATATTAATCCCTAACTCTACTTCAGACGGATACCATAATGCTTATTTCGCTGTACCGTATCATAACAAAGATCCATACAACTTTCAGCCAGATCTGCTCAGTAGTTTCTGAAAAGAAAATTAGAACGGACAGACGCACTAAGAGAGATATATGTTCCAGGAACGAGTATCACAGCTAGTGCGTTATAAGTTCAAAGTTCAACTGATTTACATGGATAATCTTTGACCCAAAGGTCAATTGCTGCTTGCACAGTATGCAGTCTTTGTATCCCCGGTTCATTTGTATCAAAATTTGGATAATTAACTCTCAGTTGAGCAGGAGAGGATCCGAGGGGAGGAGCGATTCTGGCGCAAAATATCATCAATCGGAATTTTAATATACATTTGCACTTCAGCGCAAAGTTGCGATCTTCAAGGCACACAGCAAAAAGATATACCGTTAGGTGTTTCCGACAGTAGAAAGAAAGATTCGATGTTCTGAACAGCCTACCAAAAATAATGATGCTGATTATCCGGCTTAAAAAATGCCTTGAACACAACATTCAGGCGGTATATAGAAGTACGCATCTTCTAAGTATCAATTTACATGGCTTTCTTAGAAGTGCACGAGTGTGGAAATCTCTTCCGTTTGCCTGTTTCCCATCTGACTACAACTTGGATGTGTTCAAGTCCAACATAAAAAAATTCCTATTGAACCGCCCCCTTAAGCACGACACTTTATTACATCTCCAATACAAACGATTACTACGATACTATCCCATTGATTACTGTACACGCAATAACCTTTGTCCCCTAGTGGCTTCCGGGCCTTGATAAGTGGTGACCTCCATGTAAAAACAAAACATGGCTTGTCGCACATTTCTATTTTTGCCCCCAAAACTGCTTTGAGTCAATTGATATTTATCATTGTTAGTATGCAAATGCAATGCTATTTTAATGGTTAAACAATTGTTATGCTATTAAACACGTGGTTAAAAAGGGAATAGAATTAAAAGAAATTGAAAAGTTCTAGAAAAACTTATTTAAAATTTAGCGATAAACAGTCATTATTAAAACCCAGTGATTTTTAGAATATTAAACTGCAGTATGATACGTGATTATACCAGACACACACACAAACTATATATATATATATATATATATATATATATATATATATATATATATATATATATATATATATATATATATATATGTATGTATGTATGTATTTGGAGATGTATGTTGAGCAAATAAAAAAGTAGTCAATTTTTTTAACTTTGAGCCCTATTATGACCCCTTAAAATTTATTGTTTTGAGCTAAAATCAAGTTATTAAGTTAGATCCATGTTCAAGGAACCTATATCTAAAATTTCAAGTGTTTAGACCGAATATTGTCGGAGGAGTTTGGTAGAGTTCTCAAAGGTCAAATCGTTGAACTTTGACCTCGTAATCACCAAATTTCTGGCCAAAAACCGATCACATCGATTTTCCCAAATGTCAGTACCCTGTATATCAAATTTCGAGTCTGTAGACTAAACATTCACAGTGTTATTGCGTAGGGAAATGTACACACACAGATACACAGACTGACAGACACTTTCACCTTTATAGATATTTTGATGCATATCGCCAGATCACCGAATATAAGAATCGATGAACGTCGGTTATCATTTGGGAACTCTAAGCGTTGTATGTACCGCGCCGAGTCGTTGAAATTTCCAGGTTGGTATCTGGGGGCATATTAATTCTTTGTGGGGGATACACTTCGTTAAGACATGTATCTAGGAAAAGGAAACTCTGATGTAAAAAAACCTATGGTTTACTGTATGCTCTGTCCGCGTGAAGTTCGAAATTCCGTTTAAATTCCCGAGTTCGACGGAAACATTCCGGAGTTCGACAAAACACACCTGAAGACAGTCGGAGGTTACATCGATCGAAACGTTGTGACAATGACACTCATGATAAGAATAGTCCGATGAATTTTAATTATACGAATAACCAATCCTCGTCTCAAAAATTTAGAAACGGAATTGAAAATAGGCGAGATCAATGGGTTGATAAGGTTTAATTTCGAAAACAACTCACAGCTGAAACAAGTATGCACATATGTAGTCAATATTTTTTTGTATGGAGAAAGAAATCAGAAGTTCTTAGTATTAATGCTGGGTCCCTCAGGGGACCATCCTGGGCCCAACTCTCTTCCTGATCTATATTAATGATCTTCCAAATCACATCCTTACATCATTCGTAGACATCTATGCTGATGACACTACTATATATGATAGCACATCTAAGACCGTAAACGACCAAGTTCTCTCTGATTCTCTTTCCTCTGATCTTCAGCAAGTGGTACAATGGGGAAAGAGGTGTCTTGTTACTTTTAATGCATCTAAAACCAAGCTTTTATCTTTACATCATTAACGTTCTGATCCCCATCTGGCATCAATTGAAATGAATAGCTCTCGTCTTGGGGAGGCTTCATGTCTTGACAAGCTTCTGGGCTTGAGCTTTACTCCTGATCTTAAATGGAACACATACATTAAATCCGTTGCCAAGCCCGCTGGAAAAATGGTGGGACCTTTCTATCGATCCAGTAGATATCTCACTGCTGATGCAATTCTCTATCTATATAAGAGCCAGGTACGTTCAAGGATGGAGTACTGTTGTCACATCTGGGAAGGAGCTGCTAGAAAGGACTTATCCTGCCTTGATAGCCTTTGTAGCCTTGTGGGTGATGTCCTTTTCTCTTCCCTGCAACCTCTTTCTCACAGAAGAGATGTTGCGAGTTTGTCTCTGCTTTATCGTTATTTTCATGGAAGGTGCTCGGCTGAGCTTCATTCTATGGTCCCCCCTCGCCAAACTTTCACAAGAAACACCCGTCTAGCAGAAAACACTATCACTAGTTTCCCTCACGCTTTATCTGTGCCTAAACCTAAGCGTAGATTCCATGAGCAAAGCTTCTTTCTTGGAACTGCACGCCTATGGAATTGCCTTCCGTTTTTCTGCTTTCCAGTTGACTACAATATAGTTGTGTTCAAGTCTAACTTAAACAAGTTTTTGATGAGCCATTCCATAAGTTAACAAATTTACCGAATCTCCATTACTAACGATTACTATATTGTCTAATTTCTACTGTAAACTCTTTAACCCTTATCCTGGAGTGGCCTCTTGGCCTTGATAAGTGTTGATGCCTATGTAAAAAAATGTATGTGTATATATATATATATATATATTTATATATATATATATATATATATATTTATATATATATATATATATATATATATATATATATATATATATGTATATATATATATATATATTGTATTTTGTGTACAGAAAGTTGTTAGATGAGATAAATCATTGGTATCGTCGGTTTCAAGCCCGATAATTAAGACCGTTTAAGATATCCATATCATCACTAAGAGATGAGTATTGGCTGAAGAGAGCTTGATATGGATATCTAAAACGGTCCTAATTATCGGGCTTGAAACCAACGGTACCAATGACTTATCTCATCTAACAACTTTCTGTACACAAAATACAATATATAAATACGCTCTTATTTTTAGGATATCTTCGGATTTTCCTTTTAATTGGCACTCTGCTGGATTTCTTTTTCAAATAAAACTAATCATATATATATATATATATATATATATATATATACTAGCATTTCAACCCGGCGTTGCCCGGGTGTTTGGATGTGTATGTTGAGCAAAAAAAAAAAGTTGGTAGTAGGAAGGCAGGCCCGAACCCGTACCGCAAAGGAGGAAAAGAACGGGAAAAAAACCTGACGTCTATGCTGTTACGACCACCGCCAAAACGGAAGTGACAATTTTTTTTAATTTAGACTAGACAATCGAAAGGAGACGATGACTTTTTTTTTTTAAAAAAGCGACCCCCCCCCTCTCTGTAGAAAAGTGCCCAGTTTAAGTTGAGTATATTAATGTTTTTAACCAATTTTTCGATATTTGTCGTCTGAAAGGTCGAACTCCAAAACGCTACTGATCTTGAGAAAATCCGTCGCCTTTGTCGAAAGTGTTGGGCAAACATGCAAACATACATACATACATACATACATGCATATATACATACATACATTTATATATTGGTAACTAAACATTTTCGACCCAAACCGATGAAAAAGCTTGCCCTATCTCTGAATACCCTTTATGTAAAATTTCAAATGTTTAGACCAGAAATTGTCTGAATAATTTGGTAGCGACCACAGAGGTCAATTTTTTTAACTTTGACCCCTATTATGACCCCTTAAAATTTATTCTTTTGAGCTCAAATTAAGTTATTAAATTAGATCCATGTCCAAGGAACCTATATCTAAAATTTCAAGTGTGTATACCGAATATTGTCGGAGGTGTTTGGTAGAGTTCTCAAAAGTCAAATCGTTAAAATTTGACCCTTTAACAGCAAAGTTTCTGGCCGAAAACCGATCACAAAGATTTTCCCAAATCTGAGTACTCTGTATATCAAATTTCGAGTCTGTAGACTTAAAATTGACAGTGTTGTAGCGTAGGGAAATGTACACAAATACACAGATAGACAGACACACAGATACACAGACACGTTCACTTTTATAGATATACTAGCATGGATGCCCGGAGTTGCCCGGGGTTGTCCGGGTGTTTGGAGATGTATGCTGAGCAAAAAAAAAAAAACGGTCAATTTTTTTTAACTTTGACCCCTATTCTTTTGGGCTCATATCATGTTATTAAGTTACGTCCATGTCCAAGGAACCTATATCTAAAATTTCAAGTGTTCAGACCGAAAATTGTCAGAGGAGTTTGGTAGAGTTCTCAAAGGTCAAATCGCTGAACTTTGACCCCTTAATCGCCTACAAAATTATCATATTTCATAATTGAGCATTTATATATTGTTTTAACAAAAACCAAGACTTCAAAGAATAGGTTGATAGCAATAAATAATGTATTTCATTGTTAGTTACAATTGTGTCAAGACTATTCGGGCAAATCCAAACATAATGTCGTTTGAAAAATTTCACAAGAACAGCATTTCTTCAGACTTATTGAATAAAAAACACTTTAACAATAAAACATTATGGAAGCCATTTCCCTTATAAGGAAAAGAAAACAAGTGAAAGTATTTTACCTATATCGCATCCTTGAAAAGGCTTTTTATTCAATAAGTCTGAAGAAAGGTTGTTCTTGTGAAAATTTTCAAACGACATAATGTTTGGATTTGTCCGAATAGTCTTGAAACAATTGTAATTAACGATGAAATACACTATGTGTTGATATCAACCCATTCTTTGAAGTCTTGGTTTTTGTTAAAACAATATATATATATATATATATATATATATTTGTAGTCATCCACATACAGAACTGTTTCGTTGTATCACAACTTATCAGTGCGGCTAGACTAGCACCTCTCCCGAGCCGCGGATTAAACCTAAAACCATCGCGTTGACGGTCGGCAATTCTACCATCGACCTACACAAATATCTATTTTAAAACAATTCGTCCACTACTTTTACAGTGCTAAGTGATGCATTGAATAGAGGGCCACTTATATATATATATATATATATATATATATATATATATATATATATATATATATATATATATATCTTCAGGATAATTGAAATAAAAATGTAAGAAAACATTTTTATTTCAATTATCCTGAAGATGTCCTCTGAAATAAGGACGAAACGTTGATTTTTAATAATTTCATTCGGTTTTTCTATTTTTCTTAGAACATATATATATATATATATACTTGCCGGTGATCACAATTATAAAGAGTGATGAATTTGTTCCCTCAATTGTCCTGTGTTGATTTTCCACATGGTTTGTAGGCAGGTTATGGGCCTGCAGTTGTTCGACATTTCCTTTTTCAGCATCTTTTTGTATCGGTGCAGTTCTACTCTTTGTTATTCATTCTGGTACGTCTGCTTCGTAGATACATTTTTTCAGATCTGTAATTAGCCTTTCATGTAGTATCGTTAACCAGTACATGTGTATTTCATCGTGACCTCGTGCTTTTCAGTTTGCCATTTTTGTTAGAGTTTCCTTCCACATTTCCTTGCTAATTTCGGGGGTTATTTTTCTTCCTTCTTTAGTTCGCTGTAACTCTTATTACATGTCTTTCAGCCATTTTATTTTGGTCTTGTCGCCTTTTCCTGTATGTTGCTCCATTAAAATTTGGTTTCTATCGAGCTCAGTTGATCTGTTTATATTCTTCTTCCGTTTATGTTTTGATAGAATTGGCTTTCATTATTTTCAACGGTCCTGTTTCGTTTTTACTTGTTTCGTCATCTATTCTTATTGTCTCAATCTACCTTCGTTTGCTTTGGTTCTGCATGTTTCTTATTTAGTTATATTTTCGTTTCCCCATCATTTTCTATTTTCTTTTAATCTCTTTATTATTATCATTATTATTATTATTATTATTATTATTATTATTATTATTATTATTATTATTATTATTGGCTCATATTGAGCTTTCACACAAGTCAACAAACGATCTGATTGGAAACTTGTGGTTTCTCTGGAAGCTGAGTGACAACAAGTCTCCCCAGACGCCCAGCTCTCTCAACCTCCTTCGATAGCATTTGCAAATGAATTTGCGTCATTGCAACAGTCTCTTATCATTGATTTCTCGCTGGCAGTGGCCATTGGTTTTATATTATTATTATTATTATGATTATTATTATTATTATTATTATTATTATTATTATTATTATTATTATTATAGACTTGGCGTCCTCCGACCGGCTGTTGCTAATGATTTCTGAGATAACAAACTTCGGGAAACGTTTCCTGGAGTCTGAGTAACAGCAAGTATACCCATATTTTCAGTAGTCTCCATTCCATTCCATTATTATTGAAAATAACTCATGTTTAATCTTAACTGTTTCCGCATAATTGTTTAACATGTTTTGTATTACAACGTTGCCAGATTTAGATGCGCCAAGTGAACCGATGTGACATCATTCAGCGAACTGAAATTGCCTAGCTATTCCAAGTAATTAGTATTACTCGTAGTATTTTTCTATTATTATTATTATTATTATTATTATTAGAGGTAGAGGATGTTTAATGGATTTTTTTTTCTATTTTTACTGTCGCCTGCTGCTCTTTTTTCTAAGCAGCAAAATTCTCAACAAAAGATCCAATTTGTAAAGGTTTTCAAATTGAACACAAATCACCGGAAAAAAATTCACAAAAAAAAACGCATCAGCGTTTTATTAAAAACTTAATATTTTCTTCTGCTCTCTCTCTCTCTCTCTCTCTCTCTCTCTCTCTCTCTCTCTCTCTCTCTCTCTCTCTCTCTCTCTCTTTCTCAGTCACTCTCTATCTCTTTATATATATATATATATATATATATATATATATATATATATATATATATATATATATATATAAAGGGAGACCTGACATTTTCCGAGATTGAATGATAATCTACGAATGTTTTATACTCCGATATTTTTACTGTCATCAAAATCGGTGAAACCGCCCGTATTAAATCAAATCGACTGTCCAGAATACGTTGTAGTCTACATTTCACTGTAAAAAATTTACTGCTGATTTTATGAATTATTATTATAAATTTATTATTATATTAAATGCAAAAGTCAAGTATATATATGGGTGTGTGTGCGTGCGCGCGTGTATGCGTATTTATATATGTGTGTGTGTGTGTGTGTGTATATATATATATATATATATATATATATATATATATATATATATATATATATATATATAGTCTTCGAAGTTTTTTAACCTTAAAAACTATATAAATAAACTTATTTAATTTTTATATTTTTTTCATTCGTTAGAAAAGTATTTAGTCAGTACGTCATTTAATCACCTGCAATCAATGCATCAACTTGCTCTCTCGAATTCACTATAGTCCTAATTAAGGGAGCATCAGTTGTTTACCATGAAACACTGTTTCGGGTATCTAACAACAAAACAGTATATTTAATCATGGCTCCCCAGCAGTGTTAATCAAACATCCCCATCCCTTAATCACAAGAATAAAAAAAAATACAGATATTATACAGGGTGTTCCAAAAGTCTTGGGCACATTTCAAGTCCTCATATCTGCTTAATGTGCCCAAGACTTTTGGAACACCCTGTATATAGTTTTCTACTCTTGATTAATTTGGCTAGCCTATTCATGTTATAAAAAATGTCTTCGTTACCTGTGAGATTCGTCTGTTTCCAAATTCGAAATGGATATATTTTTTAATTTACCAGGGTTGTATTTATAAGATTAGGATTAATCCATTTGACTACTTATCACCCCTACTATGATTAGTACTTCATATATTTACATTGTTATTTATTTAAAATTAGAAATATATAAAAGTTAAAAATTATATATATATATATATATATATATATATATATAATTATTCCATGTTAATATTTTCAAAACGTGAAGCAACCAATGAATTTTAACGAGGTTCATACAAGAGTGCTCAATATCGAAGTAGAGCAAGATATACGTTTTATTTGTTTTACATAGGCATTGTATATGTCGCTACACATTTATGAGCATATTTTGGTCAGCCAGTTACAAGGTTTGGCATAAGGGCCTACTTCACGAGATTTCCAGCTACGGTATGACTGGAAATGTTTTCTCAATAATTAAATCATTTCTCTCTGATAGGTTCATAAGAATAGTGGTTGATGGGCAGCAATCAGAGGCCCACAGTATTAATGCCGGAGTTCCCCAGGGGTCCATCCTGGGCTCAACTCTCTTCCCGATCTACATCAATGATCTCCCAAAACACATACTTAAACCATTCGTTGACATCTATGCTGATGACACGACCATCTACGGCAACACATCAAAGGCCATAAATGACAAAGCTCTCTCTCTCTCTCTCTCTCTCTCTCTCTCTCTCTCTCTCTCTCTCTCTCTCTCTCTCTATTTCTCTCTCTCTGATTCCCTCTCCTCTGATCTTGATCGCGTGGTTCAGTGGGGGAAGAGGTGGCTGGTTACTTTTAATGCAGCTAAAACCAAGCTCCTAACTTTACATCATCAACGCTCTGTTCCTCATTTAGTATCAATTGAAATGGATGGATCCCGTCTTGGGAAGGCTACATGTTTTGACAAGCTCCTGGGTTTGACCTTTACTCCTGATCTGAAATGGAACACGTATATCAAGTCTGTTGCGCGAGCCGTTGGGAAAATGGTGGGATCCTTCTACCGCTCCAGAAGATATCTCACTACTGATGCAATTCTCTATCTGTATAAAAGCCAAGTACGTCCAATGATGGAGTACTGCTGCCACATCTGGATTGGAACTTCTAAAAACAGTCTATCCTGCCTTGACAAAGTACAAAATAGACTTCGTGGCTTAGTGGGGGATGCTCTCTTCTCTTCCCTGCAACCTCTCTCCCTCAGAAGAGACGTTGCGAGTCTGTCTTTGTTTTATCGTTATTTCCATGGCAAGTGCTCGTCCGATCTCCAATCGCTGGTCCCCCCCCCCTTCGCCAATTCTTCACGATAAACACCCGTCTAGCTAAAACCACTGTCAGTAATTCCCCCCACTCTTTATCTGTGCCTAAATCAAAGCGTAGATACCATGAACATAGATTCTTTCTGAGAAGTGCTCGACTGTGGAATTCTCTTCCGTTTGCCTGTTTCCCATCTGACTACAACTTGGATGTCTTCAAGTCCAACATAAACCAAATTCCTGATTAATCGCCCCCTTAAGTAAGACACTTTATCAAATCTCCAATACCAACTATTACTACGATATTATCCCATTGATTATTGTACGAAAAATAATCCTTATCCCCGAGTGGCTTCCGAGCCTTGATAAGTGGTGATCCCCATGCAAAAAAAAGTAACTAGATACCTTATGAAGTTCCATTCCTAATTTTACTGGGTACATGTTGCTGGATTCTTCCATCTAATCTTAATGTCGTTCGACCCAAGTAGTTGGCACCGCAACCACATTCAAAATTGTAAATAACGTTACTATTATGGGATGGTAGAACGTCTATTCGAGAAGATGGTAATAAAGTTCTCGTAGAGAACACAACACGCACATTGACAGCAAAATAACATCCATGAACTGCTGAACTTATTTGTTTGGCAAATTTCTCACTTACTGTGCCCAACCAAGGCATATGAAGATAAATTGGAAATT
>NC_136483.1:158458492-158468492 GCF_053919585.1 Euprymna scolopes
ATATTTCTTTATAATCACACCGCTATGAAAAGACACCTTATTCTTACAATGCAAGTGACGACAGAATTCTTTAACAAATCTATCCCTGGTGGTGTTGTTTTGTAGCGGTGTGTGTATAAATATACGTGTCTTATATATATATATATATATATATATATATATATGTGTGTGTGTGTGTGTGTGTGTGTGTGTGTGTGTGTGTGTGTGTGTGTGTGTCTGGTCACGAATAGGTTCCTATATGGTTGACTATTTTAAAAATCTGATTACATATAATGATAGAAGATGTATCCAGACACAAGAATGGGTATGTTTGATCTGGCAGAACGGTGGTTCATTAAAATTGTGGGGTCAGCGTTCGCACCTTGTCCACAAAGTATGGAAATAAAAAAATTTTAAATTAAAAAAAAAACGTTTACAAGTGTTTTTGATATAGATGTACATAATAATACTTTGATAAGTATGTTTTAACTTAAATAGGGATGGTATAATAAAATTGTGGTGTCTGCGTTTACGTCTGGCCTCTATAGAATGGAAATAGACACAAACTTTAATAAAAAAAAAACTTTTCATATCAATCTGCGTAAGTATACTTTGATAATTATGTTTCAGTTTGAAGAAATATGGTAAAATAAAACTGTGGGGTGTTCGTTCGCACCTGACCTCCATAGAATGGAAATATGTCATAAAGTTTAACAAGGTTTTTTAATATAGATCCACAGAATATTGTGATAAGTGTTTCAGTGTGAATAAATTATGGGGTTTATCTATTTTATTTTTACTTTCATCATATTTTGCTTTGGTTTTGATACCTCCAAATTCAACCCAAATTTACAACCCTTCCTTTTCATAACCTATCATACTTTCATAAATCAGAGTCCATTTTCGGTAGGCTGTTTTTGAACCCGGTCAACGACGGGTACTTTTGCTAATATATATATATATATATATATATATATATATATATATATATATATATATATATATATATAAAACGATACTTTCTCTGTTGGTTTGTATGTCTGTCCAATTTTTCACTGGAGATAATTACATGAAAACTTCTGCTGTCAAATGACATGGAAAACAGATACTACATTTGATCTTAGGAGCCATAAAAATTATATTTTGTGACTAAACATTCTAAATGTATGAAAAAACAATAGTTTTCATATAAGTAATTTTAATTGTAATCTATTTGGGCCAATAATATTGTATGGTCTGCGTTCACATTTGGCACTTATTAAAAGTTAATACGTTTTAGGAGTATGTTGTAGTTTGCTTGAAACATAGCGCGTAGTATAAAAGGGGTTGTGTTTGAAAGCTATGAAATGCAGCTTGCGGGAAACGCGTGGATGCGAGTCTGTGTATAAAAGAATAATGACAATATTGAGGAAATTTCAATGCATTGACTCGTGTTCATTGTGTTTCCCACAAGCTGCATTGTAACAGCCTTCGAACACAACTCCTT
Organism: Euprymna scolopes; assembly: GCF_053919585.1. Lineage (NCBI taxonomy): Eukaryota > Metazoa > Mollusca > Cephalopoda > Sepiida > Sepiolidae > Euprymna > Euprymna scolopes. Next base: position 158,459,958 of record NC_136483.1, read on the forward strand.
TCATAATACGTTTTACTTTTATAATATACCAATAATATTCTGTAATCTTCGTTTGCGCTTGACATTTAAAAAAAAACGTTTAGATCCAAAGGAATTAGTCTATAATGTAACAAATAACATTTTTATTTAAATAAAGCATAAAAATATTTATATACTATCAAAATGCATCACGATAGTAAGAACTTTGTTACTATTAGCGTACGATAGTCCAGATTTGTCGTGTGTGTGTGTGTGTGTGAGAGAGGCGTGTGTGTGTGAGGCGTGTGTGTGTGTGTAAGGCGTGTGTGTGTAAGGCGTTTTTCGTACGACGGTATGATTACGAAGAAGCGGCCTTTTGGAAAGTATTCAGCATTTTCGTGACGTTGAAAACGGATAATTCAGCTACACAGTAAACGAGCAAATTACGGCACTCGCGAAAAACAGAAACATTTATTTCATCAAAATACAAAATATGAACAATAAATTTTTACGCCTGACAAATGATTCGCAACTTTTAATGCTTACACAGTTTTGCATACAGATATTGCAAACTTAATTGGGTGTGTATAGTTGTTGCAGGTTGTTAAAAGGATTGTTTTCGATTTATACACTATGTTTATATCGGCAGGACTGGGTGATAGGAACGATGGCGGTCTATTGTGCAATATAAAACACCTCGTTAGTAAGTATGTTGTCATCGTATGTGATAATACTTAATGAAATGTTCCTCATTGTTTCTTAACTACCAGATATTAGAAACGCGCTCGAATATAAAAGCGTGAATTATGGAAACAATATTCTTTGTTTTGTTTCCATCATTTTTTTACATGGTAGTCACCACTTATCAAGGCCCGGAAGCCACTCAGGGATAAGGGTTATTGCGTGTATAGTAATCAATGGGACAATATCGTAGTGACCGTTAGTATTGGAGATCTGATAAAGTGTCTTACTTAAGGGGACGGTTCATTAGGAATTTATTTATGTTGGACTTGAAGACATCCAAGTTGTAGTCAGGTGGGAAACAGACAGACGGAAGAGGGTTCCACTGGCGTGTACTTCTAAGAAAGAAGCTTTGTTCATGGAATCTACGTTTTGGTTTAGGCACAGATAAAGAGTGGGGAAATTTATGGGAAAACGAATGCTCCCAGTTCTTGACTCTATCGGTGCGGTGATTTAAACTGAAGGCGGCTACATTGAATATACGTCAGCTCTACAATATAATTAAGTTACCTGAATTGATTATTTCGATAGAAGTTTTAAAATAAAATTGTAGTGTTGTTTCTTTAGGGCGACAAATGTATCATTCTATCCTGTGTAACATTGCGGTGATATAAATTGATATCTCTCTCTCTCTCTCTCTCTCTCTCTCTCTCTCTCTCTCTCTCTCTCTCTCTCTCTCTCTCTCTCTCTCTCTCTCTCTCTCTCTATCTCTTTCAATGGACGGAACAATAATCTAGACTTGATTCTGCAGTTAGGGTATATTTCAGATTTCGGCCACAGACAGTATCTAATGAATTACATTTTACAAGATACTCCAAGATAATGATTAATGAAATAGATCGGCAGTAGACTAATGAAGAATTTTAAAAGCGTGTTGAAAGCGATTAATATAATTTAAGATTAGTAGTACTAGAATATGAGTAGTTGTCAAATGAAATATGATCCAGAATAAAGAGGATTTTTTTCGGTGTATGCATTTAGAAAGAGGAACCAGAGTAGAATTCAGTTGAGAAACTACCATGAAAGTGACAGCTAGAAACTTCTCTTTTATAATAAACCGATCATTCTTCACTAGATTGCGAACTTTGTACAGGCAAGAAAAGGGTAGTATGAGTAGCAGTCTGTCGCATTGACAGCGGTGCTCTATCTTAGAAAAAGACAGAATTGTTTATGAAAATGGTTACATAAAAACTGGGGATCGGACTCTTCAATGCATGCAGGGACCTAGCTGTTTTAACAGTGTGGGCGACCAGTGTTCTCCAAATGGTAGCGCTATGGTAATCTCGGGGAGACAAGTAGACTAGTTTCCCAATACTTTCCATCTTGATTTGGAAGTGTATCTCCCCCCTCCTCCGTTAGTTAAACGCAACCCCGATACCAACCTGGAAATTTCTACGACTCAGCGCGGTACATACAGCGCTAGACCTCTTCAAAATTGACCTTTTTCTTCAAACATATGGAAACTGCTATTATTCCCATTCTCCAAGGTCTAAATTAGCTAAATATACCAGTTATTGTGATCTTGGACCTTGGCTATGCCTGCCTCAAGAGCCATGTAATTTTATTGTTGACGTTTTTCAAAAACGCTGCAAAATATGGGATATTGTGTCCTTATTTTAATTGTAGCTTTCTAGAGGTTGATGCTATAGCATTGAAAGTGGTACCAAATGAAAGCTAATAAAATTTCCTTGCATATGGTAGTAAGCACAATAAAACACATGAACACCTGTGTAAATTTTAACTAATTTTAATGCACAAACAGCTGGGACACTACAAAAAATCAGTTTGGTAGTATGATAGCACTGCACTGACACATATATTGCATAAGAAACTGTCAGATAGGATGTTACTAATACATGTATTATCACTTGTTCAATGTGGCTTTTTTCAAACTGTCAAATTTTTTCCTGCGGTACTCCACAACTTGTAGTAAGTAGCTTCTTTGCTCTGAGTCACTTGTGATCTGAGTTGCAAAGTCACTCATTAGTTTTACACCTCTCTCAGCCACATCATTGGTCACTTTCACTGACCTCACAAACTTCTGTGCATTCCTGTAGCTGTCATTGTCTTCCCAGGTGTCAACAGAAGTAGTGATCCAGTCACATTTCACTCGAAGAGCATCAAACAGAAAGTGAGACTCTGGCCCTACCAGGTCTGTGAGAACTGTAGCTGCATTGATGACAGGAAACACTGGCCTGCCTTTCCTGTAACTCTCAGGTTTCTGTTTCTGACAGCTTGACTGCGAGCTTCTCCTTTGCAGACTTGGTCATGCTGGCATGTGAACTAAATAAGGTGAATGGCACTAGTTCCTGGGTCAGATACCAGCGGTGGTTGTTCATTTTCTTGAGAAACAGAGGTTGCCAGTTCATAGTCATACTGCTTGTATTGCAGCATGTTCTTCATAAGCTGGAGGTTATGGATAGGTGCATCAGCTGCAGATGTGGTGGTCACCCAGTGGCTGGTGTAGAATAAGGCCAGGAACTTGTTCATCCTCTCCAGCTTGAAGATAGTGTCCGTGTTGTATTTTAGTTCCTTGGAAAACATGAGCATCTTCATACAGTAAATGTTCCTGGCCATTCAGCGGGCTTGGTGAATGGTACCTGGCTTGGCCCAGTGGATACCTCGAGGAGGTTCCTCACCAAGCAGGATCAGGCACAGCTCTGCCACCTCTCTGTAATCTGCCCTCGGACTTGCTTCCTCAAGGAAATTGCTTAAGACTGTAATTGTGCTTGTCTTCTTCTGTTTCAAGTCTTGTTCAACTAGGCCCAGAACTCTTGGGCAGTCCTTAACCAACTTGGTCCACTTCTCTTTCACATTGTTGAACATTGGGTTGTCAGGACTCTTGACCTTGCTGAATACAGCCTCCCATACACTTCCAATTATTACCTCTGATATGTGATGGCGACAAGCGAAGTAGAATACCTTTTTGCCTAGTTTTTCTTCAATAAGCTTCGCTGCACCCTTGTTGATGCCACTGTTGCTTGCTGTGGTATCAAATACCAAGCCTACAATGTTGTCTGTGAGACGCCATGCTTCTATCAGTTCCAATGTCGCATTACACTGTTGGATTCCTGTGGAACTTTCTATGAAGGGCACACCAAGCAGCCTCCCTTCTTCATACTGTGGAGTACCAGAGACGAGCACTGCAAGACTATCCACTGGGTATCTTTCACCAAGAACATCCCATAGAAGTTTTCCATCCCAGTGTAGTGTGCAGTAATCTGGCGGACTTTATTTATGTAACTTTGGCACAAGTTATGACGAGTGTTTATCCTATTTCGTCTTGTAGTAGAGGCTGATATAACAAAGTCATCAAGATCTGCGCCTCCTGCCTTCAACACTGCAGACACCATGGTTGTAGTCTGGTTGTCAGAGAGTGACAACCGACCTGCAGTGCTACAAATCTCTTCACTGGTCATAACTGAGTGTGTAAAGTGTAAGGTTATCGTACTTGGTTTTGATGAACAGCTTGGTGTTGTCTCAGTGTATTCTGAACCCTCACTAGTACCAGAGCCTTGACTGTTCTCTGGGTCTTCATCACTTGAAATTTTCCCAACTTCTGCTGCTGCAGCAGTCACTGATGATAACATTCTCTCTTCTCTTTCTTCTCGGAAGCTTTTCTCTCTAGACTTCTTCTCAAACACCTTATCATGACCTGGCATGTGTGCCAGGCGAGTGGTCTGTTGGTCCAAGTAGAAATTGACGTCCTCTTCCTTGGTCTCCTTTGTGAGCAGCCTGTTGCTTCTTATCTCCTCCACAATATCCTTTGCTCCAATATCAAATAACTTGTCTAAGTCCTTCAGAAAGTTAGCTCGTTTCTCTTCCTCTGGTTTGTTATTTCTTCCCTTGTTTTTAACAATTTTCCTGTACTTTTCATGCAGGATCATGAAACGGTTGACTGCATTTGGTCTAGTTAGTGTTTTAATCCTTGCCATATTCCAGAATGGCAAAACGACATCCACTGTATCATGGGCTAAAGACCTATTGTCACTGTTGGAATTATCATTCCTCAAATGCAGGAAATACTGGAACACCTGGCGATTAGTAGGAAGTTGAGAGCCCCTGATGCTGGAGCTGGGTTGCCCAATGAGATACACCTCATCTGAATGACCTTGTGGCAGGAGTTGCCACCTTTCTTCTCTTTTCAGTTGGTTCATGCCGTTCACTTGTATCGCTGACCACTTTCCCACATCGTAGTTGTCTTCCAGATGCCATGTTGTCAGCAGTTCACAAATCTTAACAAATCAGCTTTAACTTACAATCTGAAATGAAGAGATAAAACATACTTAGTGCTAATAAATCATATACATGCATTAAGAGTAACATTTTGGAGATAAAGTTATGTATTATATGATGGCATCCTTTCCAAGCATAGAAAATATATATGTTTGTGCATTAAAATTAATTTAAATCAACACAGATTTCATGTGTTTACCGCCATATACAAGGAAATTTTATTAGCTTTCATTTGGTACCACTTTCAATGCTATAGCATCAACCTCTGGAAAGCTACAATGAAAATAAGGACATAATATCCCAAATTTTGCAGCGTTTTTCAAAAACGTCAACAATAAAATTATATGGCTCTTGAGGCAGGCATAGCCAAGGTCTAAGATCACAATAACTGGTATATTTAGCTAATTTAGACCTTGGAGAATGGGAATAATAGCAGTTTCCATATGTTTGAAGAAAAAGTTCAATTTTGAAGAGGTCTAATACAGCGCCTACCCTTCCCAAATGGTCACCCATCTAGTACTGGCCACGCTCATCTTTTCTTAACTTTGATCTAGCGAGAACCGGTGTGTCAACGTGATTGTGTCGTACACTTCAGTAGATATAAAATAATAGATCATCACCATATCGTATAAATCCAAATAATTTATTGTTGGCGTTGGTTTCCCTGATATTTTTCTTATCAGTATTCTCTACAGAAAAGGTTTCCAATACTTACGGGAGGGGCCACAAGAAGGTTGCCAGTATCCTTAGTGAAAATGATTTTTGTGAAAGAAACCGGATTCGAACTTGGAGCACCTAGGTCGTCAATCCGTGTCGTTAACCACTAAAACATCGTCACCTCCCCAAAAAATGTAAATAACAATAACGAACTGCCAAACGAAACATGACCCAGAAAAATTCATTTGCTTGCGATTCAGAAGTAAAACTAGGTTAACTTTTGTCATAATAAAATACTTTCAATTCAAAAGTTATTTTCATGCAATCATCTGCTGTGCTGGTCGCCTAGCTCCACCGAGTCTGCGTTATTGTGAGTTACGTCATGTCATTGAGATTATAAATGTAATCATTAACGCACATTGTGTGCGACTTATTGTGGTTTTATATGGAATCCGCCCTCCCCCCTTCGATCAGGGAAAAACAATGTCTTGCGTGAAACAGATCCGTGGTAACAATAAATGTTGGAAACGGACACAAATCTATAAGCTCACAGCTAGCCACGAAAGTATGTCACGAGATATATTTTACATTTTGTATGTATTTAACAAATTAGCCTATTGCGTAGCGTCTACTACTTTTTTTTTTCTTTGTCTAAACCAGGGGTCTCCAAAATGTTCGAACAAGGGGGAGGGGGCAATATTTCTGACTTTTTAAAGCCACGCGCTCCAAAATAACAAAATGATCTGGACGTGTTTTATCCTGTTTTTCTCAATTACCTTTGCTTTTTAATGGTTCTCCAAAACCTCATTCTTTCTGAAAAAAAAAAAAAGAAAAAAAAAAAAAACAGAAAAACACCATGCTATTTTCACACATTTTCATTTAAAAAAAATTTCATGAATATTTTTACATTTTTTTCATAAGAGCTTCGCGGGTCGGATTAAAGATTTTGGTATACCGGATCTGACTCGCTGGTCGTAGTTTGGAGACCCCTAGTTTAAATATCAAGATTTACGTCGTCGTGTGACTCAACTAGACTTGACAAAAAAGGGGATCGGTTCTTTTTTTGAGTTTGCTTGTTTGCTTTTGTGTTTTAAATTTTTGAAAATAAACGTTCAAACAACGGTATGAAACCTTTTTTATGAATACGAATACATTATAGAGTTTCCTGTAGAAGAAAACAAAACAAAGAATATTTCTATAACAGGTACCAACAGATTTTGGCGTCACTCTTGTAATAAGACTGTGCAATTTCTTTGGGGGGGGGGGGTAGTTTCAATTTTCATGATCCCATGTAGCATTTTTTTGTGTACATCTAATTTTTATATGTCCGCCTTGCATCTGTAGCTCATATGTATAAGTCTCTACATTGAATGGTCTTTCTTAATATTGTAGCCGTTTTTATTATTATTATTATTATTATTATTATTATTATTATTATTATTATTATTATATGGGATAATAAGTTGGTGTTTCAGTCTTAATTAAAAATAGTATGTCACTCTTAAAATGGATATGATAAAAAGAAAAATAAACTGCTTCATGAGTTGTTTTAATTGGAATAAGTGTGCAACTCTTAGACAAACATCACAATTTTTATGGTAGACCATAAAAACAAAATTAGAACAGTTGCAATAAAAAGTGATGTTGATTGATACTTTCAATTGTAATCTCGCTATCGACTTGTAGCGCCTTCATACGATTATGTCTCCTTAGAAAACTCCGTAAAATAAAAATCTGTCTCAATTGTAGGCTTATGTTTATTTATTTATTTATTTATTGCAGCTGAAGAAAACAAAAACAATATCCTTAAGATGCGTCCATTCAATGTATTTAAAACCTGAAGGGAGACAGTCTCTTTATAAAGATTAAGGACGCATCTGTAAATGTTAGTGCATACTTCAGTGTGACAGACCGATGAAAAAAATATTTACTGTTAAAGAAAACAGTTACCGACAGTCGTTTTATATAATTACGAGTATACTCCGTCTCTATCTTTTCTTCCCTCTCTTTTCCTCTCTAATATATATATATATATACATATATATATATATATATATATATATATATATATATTTTTATCAGTGATGAAAAAACCGGACTAGAGTGCTCAATATGTAGCCAGAGCAGTATATAGGAAATTTATTACCGTGAGTCCAGAATGAGTTTACATACTATTTCCGCTAGGGGGATATTCTCAAAAGAAGAGGAAATATCCGACTAGCTTCGTCAGAATTCATAGATGGACTCCATCCATGAATTCTGACGAAGCTAGTCGGATATTTCCTCTTCTTTTGAGAATATCCCCCTAGCGGAAATAATATGTAAACTCATTCTGGACTCACGGTAATAAATCTCATATATATATATATATATATATATATATATATATATATATATATATATATATATATAATGGGGTTGACAAGAAGATTATTGCGGAATTTTAAATTTTGATTTCAAATGATGTATGTTCAAATAAGATGTTGTTATAATACCTTTACTTTATATCTGATCGTTTAAATTACAATCTTTTTAAAACAAACATGTCTTTTTTTTTCAAAACGTTAAATACAAGATGGAAGAAAAGGAAATTCACAAAATTTACCTTTTCAATCCAAGCTAGGCCGAAAAGCTACTGAAACAACTCGCGATATCAACGAAGCATTTGGTTCAGGAACCACTACTGTATGCACAGCAAAATAGTGGGTTAAGAAATTTCGTGTTGGCAACGAGAGTCTTGAAAATGATGAGCGTAGTGGTCAGCCATCACATGTTGGCAACAATCAATTAAGAGCCTTAGTTGAAGCCACTCCACGCACAACTGTTTGAGAACTTCTTTCTGAATTAGACATAACGTATACAACGATTTCCAACAACTTGAGAGAGATTGGAAAGACAAAAAAAAACTTGATAAATGAGTGCCTCACGAATTGAACGACACTA
>NC_136483.1:158473492-158480992 GCF_053919585.1 Euprymna scolopes
TAATGAATGGGAAAGTGGGGGAGTTAAAGGTCGATGTAGTGGTGATGAAAGACTAGAAAGAAAGGTATTGATATACGTGTTTGATGGCCGCACTCAATCTTAAACATACTAGTGTGTATAGGTTCGATCTTAAGCATGTGCATAAGGTCAAACAGTAGGGGAATTCTATATACATCAGTGAAGAGGTTAAGAGATAAGGAAGAAAAGGACGCAGGGGAGAAAATAAGAAAAGAAAACAGAAAGAAAAAAGAAGGGAGAAAGGAAGAATGAAAAGGGGAAACCATAAATAATTTATGCGTGGTGATTCTAAGGCATGTCTTTCTCCTTTTCATTTGTCACCAATCCACGTCCACTTCCACCACTTTCATCCCCATCTCTCATATCTACGGCGAAGCTTAGAAAGTTGTATTACAATAATAATAATAATAATAATAATAATAATAATGATAACAATCATAAAATCTTAAAATGTATATAATTAATTTATCTCGATACTTAGATATAATACTCTACTCTAATGTTAATGGGGGATAAACATGTTGGTGACTGTGATATTTATGATAACTGTTAATGATAAGTTTTATTAATAATTATATTGATTAATAATATTACCAATAGTGGGAAGAAAGTGTTTGAAGAGAAATTCAAATATCCAAGTGTAAAGAATAATTGATTGAAAAAGTTAGAAGATACACTGCAAATCGCAAAGAATGTGGCGAGGAAGACTTTATATTTTCATTGCAAACTTTGCTGTCGTATAAGCTGTAGCGCCTGAAGACGTTTCTAGTTATTGGTAATTATATATATATATATATATATATATGTATATATATATATATATATATATATATATATATATATATGTCTTGGAATTTTTTAATTAAAAAAATTATTCATTTTTTTTAAACATTTGTGGGAAAATTATTTTGTCAAGAAGCCATTTAATCTCCTGCAATCGTTTCAGCGATCATCAGTTTTACTATTAAACACTGTTTCGTAGATTTAAAAACAAAACAGCATGTTAAATCATGGCTCCCTAGCAGTATTTATCAAACACCACCCCCTTAAACAAAAGAACAAAAAGATGTTCTGGATATTGAATCGAGTTTTTTAGCTCAGGATTAATTAGGCTAACCTATTCATGTTATCCATCTTTTCCTTGTCTGCGTCATTCGTCCTTGTCTCACAAAAAAGAAACTAATTAACTTATTTACAAATCTACTTATTTATATGGTTCGAATGAATCCACTCTACATACTTATCACCCCGTACGTATGCTATCAATAATCTTTTTGTGCATTTAAATTTTTAAACTCCTGGTATTTATTGGTATGCTTAAAAATATATAAAAATTTTGTAGTTGTCAATGCTCTCTATAAATCTACTTCAGGATATCGAACAAATGCTTTATTTAATAGTTTAAATATGTTGTTCTTATCACCAGCTTGCTTAATCATTCCTATTATTAGAGAGTAATTCATTTTAATAATTTTAAAATAACGTAAGCTATTCTTAAACACTCGAACATAATGCTCCCGTAAAACACACACACACACATATATATATATATTATGTTTCGTCGTCTACGGCTCATCAGAGTGGCTGTATCTAGCGAGATTCGAAATCGGGACCCAACGGTAATGAGCCTAAACCCTTACCCCTGGACCATCTCGCCGACTGTCTGGATATATCGCGATTTACATAGATGTTGTTTTGGTTTGGTTTTAGCGATATGTTTTGAATGAATTCAATTATTTGCGAAAATGCATTTTTACTTAAATGCGAGTTGGGAATAATTTTCCCTTTTTAACCAATTTGGTACCCCCACATGGGGAGCTATATATATATATATATATATATATATATATATATATATATATATATATATATATATTATTTTTAAAATGTAATTTTCCCTGACACGATATAAAATTGAGGATGGAATTTCTGCGTATAAAATATTTGATAAAATATACTCTTTTCCCTTTTAAATAGTTCGCATGCCGCATGAAGATAGTACCTGGCCTGTTTTTTTTATGTTTTATAGAACCATTATGTAAGAGTTTTTGGGAATAGCTCGCGTTACTTTAAAATTAATAGATTTTATACCACCAGTTTCTAGCTAAGTAATAAAAATGATTAAACAAGGTGGGGATAAGACTAAAATATTTAAGCAGTTAAATGAAGCATTTGTTCGTTATTATGATGCTTTTGAATCGCATAAATTAACCAGAATATAATTATAAAAAGAAAATCCAAAACTATATTAGTAATGTATAAAATGTATTATAAACAATATATATATATATATATATATATATATATATATATATATATATATATATATATATATATATAAATGCAACTTTGTCTGTGTGAGTGAGTGAGTTATAGACTCAGAAACGGCTGGACCGATTTTTATGAAATTTCACAGAAAGGTACTTGCTGTGCCTGACATTGTTTTAAGCTAGGTTTTGCATGGAAATGTTTTCAACAAGTATCAGCAACTGGTATGTATTATTGTACGTATGCAAATGAAAATGACCGGCCATTTTCCAGATTGTTGCTTAGCGACGATTCAGACCGACGTTGACATCGTATTTCTGTTATGGAATTGTCCATACTACTACTTTACACTTCACATCGCACGCACACACGCATATACGCACACACGCACACTGCAGCGTGTTTTCTCTTTCTTTCTATTTTTTTTGTTTCTTTGGCGACGTAACTTCTTAATGTTGTTCCGTTAATTGGAAAGACGTTTATTAATATATATGGACAATTTACTTTCTTAAATCAAAAATTCACAGACGGTAATACCTCAATTACAATATAAATATAACTTAACATCTTTTTTTATATTTTAAAATAGTTCTTTTATTTTTCCATTAACTTGATTTAATTAACACTTTAAATAACATTTATTTATACAAATACAAATTCATTAACTTACCAAAATGAATTTTTACTAACTAATCAAAATAAGATACTCCTCATAACAACAATAAAACCACATCGCTTATACAATACTTATGCATTTACGAACACTTATTTTAAATTATCTCTTTTCTCATTCAATCTTCTCATAAATTTCGATTGAGAATTTTTTCGAAAATTTATATTTTTACATATTTATTTTATCTTTCACTTCATTTATTTTTTGTATATCTTACTTTGTTTTATATATATATATATATATATATATATATATATAACTACTTCATTTATTCACATAAATTTAATATACGAAAGTATAGATTTATGCGTAAACTTTAAGTATTTACTTCAAAAGTGCTCAATACGTAGGTAGAGCTAGTTAGTAATTTATAAAATATATATGGCGATTAAGCTACACTGAATATTCTGCGTTTCATCCAACTATAGGATTCGTCAGGCTTATGCGCATAAGCCTGACGAATCCTATAGTTGGATGAAACGCAGAATATTCAGTGTAGCTTAATCGCCATATATATTTTTAAATTACTATATATATATATATATATATATATATATATAGAGAGAGAGAGAGAGATAGATAGATAGATAGATAGATAGATAGATAGATAGATAGATAGATAGATAGATAGATAGATAGAGAAATTTACAAAACTGTATATTTCCATACAATTTATATTAATCCTCATAATTCTTCACTGATGTATCGGGGAATTTACATATATTGATTGCCTTTTTCCCGGACTTTTTTAAATATTTTCTTAACATATGCACTACCTAAATATTGACTCGATCAACCATTCTTTCGGCAGAGTGTACAGCAAACTAAATAAGCATCTACCGCAACCCTTTCTGACCACTTGCTTTGAGCATTCCATTTCGATTCCACAAACACCAACAGAGTAATTTCTCAACAATGCCACCAAAGAAAAATCAACTAGGACGGCACGGTTTTGAACTGGAAGAATAGCTGCTAAGGGGAAAAATCAGAGTAATTAGATTGTTGCTTATACGTTGCATTCTCTATGTTGAAGCTACATTGATTGGTAAAGTGTCAATATAACCAAAATTTACTAAAATAATTTTAGGATTACAAAAAAAATTGATTTTACTAAAGATACAGACAATAAGCATAAAAATGGCATTAAATCATCCCCGATCAAGGTCGGGTAATACTTCTAGTATATATATATATATATATATATATATATATATATATATATATATATATATATACAACTACTTAATTTACTCACATAAAATTAATATACGAAAGTATAGATTTATGCGTAAACTTTATTTATTCAAAAGTGCTCAATACGTAGGTAGAGCTAGTTAGATGAAACGCGGAATATTCAGTGTAGCTTAATCGCCATATACATTTTATAACTTACTATATATATATATATATATATATATTATATATATATATATTATATATATATAATCTGAGGTTATTGTTTTCCAGATGAAGTTTAACGAGGTTAATACAAGAGTGCTCAATACCGAAGTAGAGTAGAGTATACTCTGTATTTGTTTTTACATAAGCAATAACATGTTACTACAAATTCATGAACATGTTTCGGTCAGCTAGTGTATATATATATATATATATATATATATATATATATATATATATATATATATATATATATATAACGTTTATATATTTTTAATAAGTAAATAAGAATGTATAAAGTACTAATCATAGCAGGGGGTGATGACTAGTAATATGGATTAATCCCAATCTTATAAATACAAAAATGGTAAATTAAAAAAATATATATCAATTTTAAATTTGGAGATGGGGAGAATCTCGCAGGTAAGGAAGACATTTTTTATAGAATTAATAGGTGGGCCAGATTAATCATGAGTAGGTAACGAGATCTAATATCTGGAACATTTTTTCTGTTCTTGTGATAAAGGAGGTGGCGTTTGATCAACACCACTGGGGAGCCATGATTTAATATACTGTTTCGTTTTTAAATCCCAGAAACAATGTTTCATTGTAAACAACTGATGATCCCTTAAATTAACATTAGGACTATTGTGAATTCGAGAGAGAACGTTTATGCATTGATCGCAGGTGATTAAATGACACTGACTAGTTAGTTTTCTAACAGATGATAAAAAATGCAAAAAAAAAGGGGGGTTTTAAATTAGTTTCAATGGTTAAAACCTTCCAAGACTATATATATATATATATATATATATATATATATAGAGAGAGAGAGAGAGAGAGAGAGAGAGGGGAGAGATAGATAGATAAATATATAGATAGATAGATAGATACTAACGCCGCACGGAGTTGTGCGATCATAAAATACGCTTAAATAGGATATTTTAATTCATGCAGATTTCATATTTATTATTATAGAGACAAACGCTATAGATAGATGGATAGATAGATAGATAGATAGATAGATAGATGGGTAGGTAGGTAGGTAGGTAGGTAGGTAGGTATAAAGTAATAAGATATAAGCATTTACGTTAGCTCCCGGAATTCAACATAAACAACTAATCTATGTACAATCATAACTGAGACAATACGTTTTTAAAAAGTCTCTTCATTAGCATAAAGATTGGATACCAGATAGAAAATTGAAACATAGGATCAAGACAAAAGTTAGAGTAATTAACTTTTATTCAGCCAATCATGAAGTTTATAAGCTATAGAGAGGTAAATGCAATTTAACTAAAAGAAATGTGTAAAATCCATAGAAAGGTAAGTATGCATATTAGCTCAGAAAAATTAACGTTACTTACATTACAAAACTAATTTTTAGCAATTATAAAATATTTTAAGGAAAAAATATATAGTGCTCTTTAATTATGATGGTGATCTTTATATGGACTTTTCCAGACACTGTTCATAGGGGAGATTACGACAAGTCTCCTGGCGGAGCTTCTGTGACACAAAGACTCTTGACTGAAAAATACAAATCGCGAATTGGTTTTCGCCAATTAGTCCGGCAGAAACGGGGCCATTTTTATTATTCTGGCGGCCTGTAGTATTGGTCATGGATAGTTCCAGGCCTTACCTTCCCTTTTTGGGGAAGAGTTAGTTTATTGCTAACTGCTTGAGGCGTCCTCCCTCTCCCAACGTAGTAGTAGCCGACAGAGCTGGTCAGGCAATTTTTAATAGACCAAAGTGCCTCGTCTTTAGGGACGTTGGTTTTCTGTCTTCCCACTTTCCAGGTTTATGCACGTCAACCCGCGATGGGAAGTTAGTACTCTGTCTTAAAGCAGTCTTTTTTTACTAATATGTACTTCGATAAATACATACATGAACGTGCTCTATAAGTCACACGTGAATAAATTTGAGTTAATTTGTGACGGTGTCTCTTATTTATTTTCTCTCTCTCTCTCTCTCTCTCTCTCTCTCTCTCTCTCTCTCTCTCTCTCTCTCTCTCTCACACACACACACTCACTCACTCACTCACTCACTCACTCACACACACACACTGTCGCTCTCTCTATCTATCTTTCTATCTATCTTTTACGCGCGCGACGGGTGTTTGTGCTTGAGGTATCGAAATTTTGATTGATTGTTTATGTATAAGTATGGGTGCCTACTTCGATTTTGTATTTCGCTTATTCTAATTTAATGGAATATCATTGTTTGTTTTTGTCTTTTTTATTTTTGTTTTTATCTTATTGCGATGCGTGTATTTGGGCGTGTATGAATAAGAGTTATTGAAGCAGAAGCACCTTACCCTTGCCTTGACAGAGTTCCAAGTAGACGTCATAGCCTAGTGGGGAATGTTCTTTTCTCTGCCTTGCAAACTTTTTCCCAAAGAAGAAACGTTACGAGCCTTTCTCTGCTCTATCGCTATTTTTCGACAAGTGCTCGTCTGAGCTCCAATCTATGCTCCCCTTGCCAAACTTTCACGAAAAACGCTCGTCTATCTGAAAACACTATCAATAATTCCCCCGCTCTTTATCTGTGCCTAAACCTAAACATGGATTCCATGAACAAAGATTCTTTCTTCGGACTGCACGCCCCTGAACTCTCAACTGTTTGCCTGCTTTCCAGCTGATTACAATATTGTCGTCTTCAAGTCTAACGTAAACAAGTTCTTTGGTGAGCCTTCCCCTTAAGTAATCCAATTGACCAAATTTCTATTACTAACGATTACTGCGATATTGTCCCATTGACTACTCATTAACCCATATCCTCCGGGCCTTGATAAGTGGTGATCCTTTGCAAAAAAAAATATATATGAGTACATCCGACTCCACCTCACAAAAATATGATTGGTTGGTTAAGCCATGAATGCGAACTGGTAGACCAGCTTGGAGAAACGCTTAAGGACATACCAGCACCAACTCACGCTTAAGGATACACCAGCTCCAACCACGAAGACCGTTCAGTAAGGCAACTTACAAACTCATTACTTAAAAAGGAGCCAAGACTACTCAACGACGTCATATAAATATATGCCTTTCGTAGAATATCAGTTATCTATATTGTATTGGTTGTGTATATGTGGTTTCTGAGTATATACGTGTGATACTTTCTTTTACTCATATATATATATA
>NC_136483.1:158483492-158485992 GCF_053919585.1 Euprymna scolopes
TATCATAGCGTAATGGATAAGACGCTGGACTAAAATGCATAAGGTCCAGGGTTCGAGTCCTAATAACATTCAAGCCACGCTGAAGAGGGGTAGGGCCCCGAAACATGGTTCTACGTAGATTACTGTTTTATAAATATATATATATATATATATATATATATATATATATATATATATATATATATGCGTGTGTCTCTTTCGTTGTCGTATTCCGCTTATTTATGATAATGTTGTATTTGTCTTTATTTTCTGTTTTTGTTGTTTTTCTTATTCATTTTGCCCTCTAATCTTTAACTGCGACAAAACGCAAAAAAAAAGACATGAAAAACGAAAATCAGTTAATCTCAGACGTTAACTCATTAGGCGGAAAACATTATAAAACCCCGAAATCAAAACAAAATGGCGCACGTTTTTTTTTTTGCTTACATTTTTCTATAAAAGTTATATTAATTTATATACGTGCGCCTTTTTTCGTTGGTTTATTGTTCTTTTTTATATTGACTTTGTCAATTCGTCCTCTTTTGACCTCTTCAATCTTTATTAATTTTCTTACTTATTCGCATCTCTTTAGACATACACAAAATTTTGTATTTACCTATCGATTTTTCCTGAAGGTGTGAACATTTCTCTTTTCATTCTTATATATATATATATATATATATATATATATATATATATATATATATATATATATATATATATCTGACTGAAAGGTTTGTTCCTTGCTAATGGAGTCAGAGATAGCTTCGTGACTAGGTTGAAATCTCTCGACGGACAGTAATCGTGACTCTCTGCACTGATGGTTCCCCAAAAGGATGAAACACTAATGTCTGTAGATATTTTAAAATATTACTATCGTAAAAATATTATTATAGTAATAATTATGTCTGCCCCTTTGAGGACTGTATTCTTACTGTTGAGTATTTTACGTTAAAATTTAAAAAATCGGTAACTTAGCCCTCATGCGCAGATCGTGTTATTATAATTATTTGATCACTCTCGGCCTTCTTGAATAAAATTTACGCTTTATATAAATGCTCATTTTAACTATGCTCTCGCTACAGTTCACGCTGGCCGAGAGGTTTGTTTCTTGCTAATGGAGTCAGCGATGGCTTCGTGGCCGGGTTCGAATCTCTCGACTGTTGGAAAGATGTAGGCATTAAAATAATTAAATATATAATTATTTCCACAGCCAGATAACGTTGCAGTTCACAAGAGCTATGACAGCCAAGAAACCGGAAGTCCAAGACACGAGTTTCGCCCTCATTTATATATATATATATATATATATATATATATATATATATTTGTTTATTAATGATACAGAAGTTCATAAAAACATTGGTACCGTCGGTTTCAAGCCCAACACAACGGGAAACCGTTAATGGTAACACGTAAATAATGTTCAGCTCTCGTCAGCCATCTTGTTTTCTGCCCCGGGGCAAATTTTTCCAGGTCCGCATTTGTTTGTTTATATAATGATGTATGTATTTATTTAACTATAGCGTATTCCTATCTTTGTATATTATATTTTAATCCAGTATGAATATCCTGCTTTTTTAATTTTCTATTTTTTTATTTAATGCATTTTAGTAATTATGTACTGTTTGTTTTTTTTTTCCGGTCTGCCTTCCATTGATTCTTGTTGGGGCAAGGGGGATAATTAATTTATCTTATTAGACTTCCCTTCCTTTTTTCAGTTAAGGGGAGATAACCCTTGTTTCAGTGGTCTAGGGGAGGTAACTAATCTATCTTATTTATTCTTTTAACTTTTTTTGTATTAATTATTATAATAGTTGAGGATAGGTGTGTAATTTAATTCTAATTTTTTTTTATATAACTGCGTAATGTATTTCAGGCAGTCTTATTCTTCTTCATATATACTAATATTTATGCTTAATGTATACTATATATGCTATATATCCGTTACACCTTATTAGTTTATGCGTTAAGTTGGCTGCATCTGGAATACTCTTGGAGGAATCCTTTAGGTGGGGTCCTCGTTTATTGTTCTGTCTTCCCAGTTTATTAGTAGCGCTTGTCTCCTATGCAGACATCCTTTGAGTGTCTCATTGCGTACGTTCAAACAGGTCTTTTGAGGGTCATTAATAGCCTTTGTGATGTGGTATTTCTCCGCGTCACAAAGTGGCATCGTTTTGAGGCTGGTGAGTATGCTGTTTTTCTTTCTATGATTCTCCATTTGATGCTGAATTGTGTTCCTTTGTCTTTAAGCTGCCATAATCGGGCGGCTAAAGCTGTCTTTATCCTCGTCTTTGCCCTAAAGGAACTGTTGTGCATGTAAAATCTCTGCTTGAACGTCCCTTTCGTCATCCCTATGTATGTCTCTTGTTTATCGCTGGTCTCATGCGTGAGTGTCGCTTCGTATACGAGGGTTTTCACCTTGCATTTTCCCTCTAAAGGGCAATCTTCCCTGGATCTGTAAGAACAGCCCTCAACTTCATTTTCATTGCGTTTCTTTGCGATGATCTTTTTTATTGAT
>NC_136483.1:158490992-158618492 GCF_053919585.1 Euprymna scolopes
TGTGCATGCGAGCATTATGTTTTTCTAAATAGTTCACTTATTGTAAGTAAAAATATACTCGAGCTGAGATCGAAACCAAAACCTAACGATAGCGAGTTAAATACAATTATCATTGAGCCAACTTGACACGATCTTTAAAACGTGTTTTCAAACTTAATTATTCTTAATATGAAAAATCTGTCATGTAAGCGATTCACGCATGCGCATTCGTGAAATAGTTGATAAACAGCTAAAAATCTGATTACCCCCCCCCAGATATACCAATTTTTCAGTTTGGATCCCTTAGCAACCCTTTTTTTGGATAAAAACCGATTAACATATTTTCCACGTGTCTGTATACCCTATGTACCAAATTTCATGTGTGTAGATCAAAAATTCGTTGAGTATATAGGTTGAGAAGTGTCCTCCCACACACATTTTCACTTTATATATATATATATATATATATATATATATATATATATATATATATATATATATATATTGTTATCAATCGTTTGAAGGGATTATTATCTTTAAAAGCTGCTCGCAAAAGAGAGCCGCCGAGGTTATTCAAAACGGGAATGTCGAGAAGATAGAAACAAATAAAATAAAAGACTATAAAATGTTTGTGTCGTCTGTCAAAATGGAGAAAGCAAAATCACTTAACGCCACTTAAGTTAACGTTTTTCTACATAAAATCCGTACAATTTTTTCTGTTCGTTTTCTTTACTGAATGACAATAAACGGGCGGAACGGACAGATTTTATGAACTAAAATTTCCAGCGAATAATTATAGGAAATAGAAGTTTAAAAATTACGCCATTCACTTGTTTACTTCAGGTTTTAAAATGGGGGCATTCAATCTATATATATATAAAAGTGAACGTGTCTGTGTGTGTGTCTGTGTGTGTGTCTGTGTGTGTCTGTGTACATTTCCCTACGCAATAACAATTTTCAGTCTAAAGACTCGAAATTTGATATACAAGATACTGAGATTTGGGAAAATTTTGTGATCGGTTTTCGGCCAGAAATTTGCCTGTTCAACGATTTGACCTTCGAGGACTCTATCAAATTCCTCAGACAATTTTGGGTCTAAACACTTGAAATTTAAGATATAGGTTCATTGGACATGAATCTAACATAATAACTTTATTTGAGTCCAAAACAATAAATGTTAAGTGGTCATAATATGGTTCAAAGTTTTTAAAAAATTGACCTCTGCAGTCTCTACCAAATTACAATTTCTGGTCTAAACATTTGAAATTTTACATAAAGGGTATTTAGAGATGGGACAAGCTTTTTAATTTGTTTGGGTCGAAAATTTTTAGTTACCAATATATAAATGTATGTATGTATGTGTGCATGTCTGCCTAAAACTTTCGACGGAGGCGACGAATTTTAACGAACTCAGTATCGTTTTGTAAGTTCGACCTTTCAGACGACAAATAGTGAAAAATTGACTAAAATCATTAATATCTCCACCTTCAACTGGGCACTTTTCTACAGGGGGGGCGCTTTTTTCGCCGATATTTTTGAAAGTCATCCTCTCCTTTCGATTGTCTAGCCTTGATTTAAACATAAGTCACTTCCGGTTTGGCGGTGGTCGTAACAGCAAAGATGTCAGGTTTTTCCCCCGTTCTTTTCCTACTTCGCGGTACGGGTTCGAACCTGCCTTCCTACTACCACTTTTTTTTTTTTTTTTGCTCAACTCAACATACACATCCAAACAACCGGGCAACGCCGGGCTGAAATGCTAGTGTATATATATATATATATATATATATATATATATATATATATATATATATATATATATACTAGCAGGCCGCCTGGCATTGCCCGGTCGTAAAACACGCAAACATGAGTTCGAGTACCCTATATATTAAGCTACATGTCTGTTGAATAAAAAACTGACAGAAGAGTTTGGTGTTATATAGGGGGTTTCATTAGTATTGTTCTTTGTTAAAAGTGAGTCTTTAGAGAGTTTTAGAAAGAGAGAGAGATGTTGTTGTTGTAAGAGAGAGATGTTGTTGTAGAGATCGTTCGTGTTATAAAGAATGTCGTTGTTTCTGTTATGAAGATTCATATATATTAAATGTTCATACTTAGAAGTGTAGATATGAGATGTGTATGTGAAGAGATTTTAAACCACATGATATACAAGACATATAATAACAATTTTCACTTTACCTTTTGGTAGAATTACAACAGAAAGACGACGTTTATAAAAACACGTGATGGGTTTATTTCTTCTCACGACCGGCCGTGGTTTTCTGAGTCAAGAATTCAAAGCTTCACATTCTAAGTTTCAAAAGTGACCGTCTCGCTTCTAGACGTTCGAATGTCCATGTCTGGACTGTCGTCTGCCGTCCTCAGACTCCCTCTCAGTTTCTCTCTCAGTTTCTCCTCGCTTAACTCAACAGTTTCTAACTATATCTAGAACTTCCCATTTTCCATGACGTCATACACATGTTAAAACATGTGTCTTCTTTCACATGTTCTGGACATGCGTGTCCAAAACTTTTTCCTTTGTTCACAAAAGGAATTTTAACCTATATTCCCAGTAACCTATTTTTCCAATATGTTAAAAACATGTTTATTAAATTATCTTGTATAGTTGCATTCCTCAATTGAATTTTTCATAACAGAATTGACAATGCACATTCTTTTCTTGAAACTATTTTATCTCTAAGCTAAACAATGGTTTGCTTTACATTCCATTTTCTAATTCTCTCTCGTAATCTATTTCTAAACCTAATTTACGAGGTTCGAATTTCGTCTATTCTATTTCATTTTCATTTTAACTAAATCTCTCTATTTTTATACTTACATGAAAAGGGGACAGCCCTTATCATGTAACAAATTATGTTGAATAAAAAAACTGACAGAAGAGTTTGGTAGGCAAACTTTTTTTAAACAAATGTACATAAATATATAGAGAAAAAGGTTTGTGTTTACTATAACCTTTTTACGCAAGTATAAATCATGTAGAATATCTGCATGAATATAATTACACGTAATAGTTTACTAAAGATGATCGTCCTATAAGAAAACGGAAAAACTAATAGGGAATTAATTATAATGAATGTTTAAAAGAATATGCAAATTAGCTAGATCTTTTGCAGATGAATGCAATTCCACGACCCATTTATAACAAAGTTGTATTTTCTTTTTAAATAAACAGAAAAAAAATGTTTTAATATGAATACCAATACACAAAAAAAAACAACTAGTATATTTTGCCGTCTGAAGAGTAGCTATTTTAGAATATTTTTACATGATATAATATTTAAAATTGTCCAAATGTTAATGAAACAATTGTAACGCATAAGAAAATACACAATATGACGTTCTCATTTTATATTTGGTTGTCTTCATTTTTGTCGCGAACGTTATATGCATGCTTCGATTATGGAAACTAATAATCATGAAGCTTTAATAATTGAGTCAATCAATTTGGACTTTGATTTTATTGGTGTATGAAAATTACTGGAATTTTAATATATAAAAATTCTGGTTTAAAAAAATTAATAAGATGCATATGTATATACATAAATATGTATGTATATATTATATGTGTGTATATATGCATAGTGATTGTCACTTTTTGGCAGAAGAAACCATCTTTTCTTTTTTTTTTTGTCGTAGAGTTTTCATGTACTCTTTTATCATATTTTTGTTATTTTATTTTATTCATTTTATAATTTATTTTTATTTAATTATTTTTTTTCTTATTTTAAATTTATTTGTATATTTAGACATGGTGATGGTGATTGTCACTTCTTGACAGAAGAATACCATCTTTCCCTTGCTTTATTGTTGATTACTCATTCATTTTCATGTATTTTTGAAATATTTCTTTTTTAATTATATACACATATACATATATACATGTGGAGATGTGATCAAGATGCACCAATTCCTATTTTGTATTATACACATATGCATATATACATGTGGAGATGCTACCGAGATGCCGGTTCTATTTTCTGTGGGAACGAAAGTGACTCTTCAGACCATCTCTACTCTTACACAGTTTGTTGCAAAAGTCATGCGTATGGAGGGACGCAGAGAGATACTGATTTTTTTTTATTTTACTTCAGCAAGTTTTAAGAAATCAAGGGGCTCCTTCCTGGAGCTAACACTTGATTCTGTTATGATTTAAATTTATATCCGAGGGCTCTTTTAAGAATAGATGGTGTTCCCTATATGGCTGCTATTTGTATTTCGTTACAGCTTGGTCTTTCAGTGATTGCTTCTATTTTCGAATATTCTTTTTTGTTAAACCAGTTGCTCCTATCATAGAGACCATGGACATTCATATGACGCTTCAGACCTCTCTTGATTGGCAAAGTAAATAGGGCATCTGTGTGCTCCGCATTGTTTTCCCGGTCCAAGAAAGACTGATTTCCATGTGTGTTAATTTATTTTTATTTCGGACTATTAGTCTCATCTCTATTAGTTGTTGTTTTTCATCTTTTTATTGAATTGTTTATTCACAACGTTTCGGCCAACTAATTCCTCTGGCCTTCGTTAGGTGGTAAATTAATTAACATATATAATGTTCCTCTCAAAAAATGAATCCCAATTAAGGAATAATATATATATATATGATTTCCATGTGATTCGCATAGTCATATTTTTCTTCTCAAAGCTATCACAACCGTGATAAACCATGGAGCGCCACTTTTCACGATCACTGGAGGCACTCCACTCTTCCAGCTAGACACGTCAATATCGAGAGCTTTTAGATTACCGTTGTCTTTGGTTTTTGTTGTAGACGCTTTCCTTGTATAATTTTGCCATAAAACAGGCGCTTGGGTAATCTCTCATCATCCATCCTTGTTAGACGTCCAGTCCACATCATCTGGTTTCGTATAAATTAGTGATCGCCAAATTTATGGGTGTTTTTTTGATTTTCGTAACAGAATCTGTCTTTAAAAATCTACCAAAAATCAGGTAATTATCTAATCAATAAAAAAATTTTCAACGATTAATAAATAAAGAATGCAGTTTATATGCGGGTAACTTTTTTTATATTCGTTGTATAAATATATTTTGGGAGACTTTATACCCCCCTTCCTTGTTTGTCCCTGGTTCGACCCATTAAGTCATAGCGATCCATTAAGCACACGCTCATTTTATGTTAGGAAGGTGAATGAATGTAGAAAAACAAAAGCACAAAAAAATTTCACAGAGTGCCTTCGATAACAAAGATTGAAATCCGAAATTTGAATGTTTTTAATTTTTTTATCTTTTGCGTTTTGAAGTGTGAGATTCATTGAATATGTTATCAATAATTATTATCTTTCAGATGAGGATAAAAAATATTTTTTATGGAAACGCTAAAATATGCATACTTTTAAATCTTTAAATAATCGATACGAAAAAAATTTTTTTTTTTTAAACAGGGTGTGAAAATTTTAAGTATTAATTATATCTGCAAGTGTCGTTTTACGTGAGATTTTTTTTTCAACATACGGTAGCCCGTTACGGTTTACAAAAAGTTATCTCCCTTTTCGAAAATTTACTATAACTATGAAGACGTGGAATTCCGTAGATGATGGTTGTGACATCCCAACAAGTTGCATCCTCCCAGAGGGTTACCAAAAGCGGCCCTGTTAAGGACCGCCACATTCTAATGAAAGTCTTTGATTTATGCAATAAAGAATCGGGGAAAATACAGCATGATCTAGTTTATGGGGAAAAGAGTGTGGCTCATCGGTTATTATTAATGAGAAAATAAAAAAGGAAAAATGATTTTAATGATGAAATTAAAAACTGACTAAAAGTGATATTAAAACTGAGAAAAATAATGCCAAAAAAAAACATTAAAACGTATTTATGATTTATTTACATTCTTCGAAGACTAGGTTCAACGCGTGTTGTTTTTTTTTGTTTGTTTTTTTTTTTTGTTTTTTTAATTTAAAACTTAAAATTCTATTTAAAATTATAGAAAAGTATTATATTATTCTGCTTTTAACATAATAAACTTCAGGGTTTATCGTTTTGATAAAACCAAAAGTTGTTCAGAAATAACGGATTTTTATAGATTTTAATAAGCTTTAGTAAAAGCAGTTTTCGATCGATTGGCGGTCACTGCGTATAATCTATTTTTCAATCTATGGTGCGTCAGCTTGCATGAGGATATCTGTATCAGGTGGAAAAGAGTATAATGTATATATATACATATATGTATATATACATATATGTATATATACATATAGAGATATGTGTGTGTGCTTGTATGTATAAAATTAATGTGAAAAATACATAAATGGTTTAGATCATTTCTATATTTGTTAATATATAGGAATAAAAAAATCTTATAAAAATATTTTTTCTAAAAAAAAAAACAGCATCTTCCGCCGTTTCCTTCCATCTTCCTCAATGTATTCAAAGGCAGTGTGTATGCACGGTGGTGGCGAGTTGTGGATTAATTTGAATATATTAAAACAGAGTTAGGAGTTTTAAAAAGTTTAGACAGAGAGCTAGGGAGACAGACGGAGTTGGGGCGTTGGAGACAGGACCCCAGGGCCCTATATGGCAGAAGGGCAAGATCTTATACGCAACGGGAAAGTATTTGGAATAAAAGCTGCCTGAAAATATAACCGAAGACTCTTGGTTGTTTCTTCCTTGGAATCTTCCTTGTAGCTGTTTGCAGATTCGTCAAGCAAGACCCTGTTTGGCAAGATGTAATTCTCCAGAACGATGTTCTTCTCTTTGGTTGTGAGGAACTATTTCTTTATAAAATGTTATATGTCCTGTTGGAACTGTATCTATATGTGTAATGTATATATGTAAATAGTTATATGCATATCTACAAGGAACATTATAAAACACTAGACGAGACAAAGAAACTCGTTATATACTCAAAATACATTATATACCCCGTTCATTATATAGACGCCTTACACACACACACACACACATACACACATATATATATATATATATATATATATATATATATATATATATTACATAAGCATCACCACTTATCAAGGCCCAGAGGCCACTCGGGGATAAGGGTTAAAGAGTGTACAGTAGTCAATTGGACAATATAGTAGTAATTAGTAATGGAAATTCGGAAAACTTATTAACTTAAGTGGAACGGCTCATCAAGAACTTGTTTACATTGGACTTGAAGACAACTATAAAAAGCAGGCGGAAGACAGTTCAACGGGCGTGCAGTTCTAAGAAAGAAGCTTTCTTCATGGAACCTACAATTTGTGTGTGTGTGTCTGTGTCTGTGTCTTTTTTATATAGGCATCACCACTTATCAAGGCTAAGAGGCCACTCGAGGATAAGGGTTAAAGAGTGTACAGTAGAAATTGGACAATATAGTAATCGTTAGTAAATGGAAATTCGGTAAATTTATTAACTTATATGGAACGGCTCATCAAGAACTTGTTTACATTAGACTTGAAGACAACCATATTGTAGTCAACTGGAAAGCAGGAAAACGGAAGACAATTCCATAGGCGTGCAGTTCTAAAAAAAGAAACTTTGTTCATGGAATCTACGTTTAGGTTTACGAACAGATAAAGAGTGGGGGGAATTATTGATAGTGTTGTCAACTAGACGAGTGTTTCTTGTGAAAGTTTGGCGAGGGGGGAACCATAGATTGGAGCTCAGTCGAGCACTTTCCATGAAAATAACGATAAAGCAGAGACAAACTGGCAACATCTCTTCTGTGAGAAAGAGGTTGCAGGGAAGAGAAAAGAACATCCCCTACGAGACTATGAAGTCTATTTTGAACTCTATCAAGGCAGGATAAGTCCTTTCTAGTAGCTCCTGCCCAGATGTGACAACAGCACTCCATCCTTAGACGTACGTGGCTCTTATATAAATAGAGAATTGCATCAGCAGTTAGATATCTACTGGATCGATAGAAGGATCCCATCATTTTTTCAGCGGCCTTGGCAACGGATTTGATGAATGTTTTCCATTTCAGATCAGTAGTAAAGGTCAAGCTCAGAAGCTTGTCAAAACATGTAGCCTCCCCAATACGCAAACCATTCATTTCAATTGATGCCAGATGGGGATCAGAATGTTGATGATGTAAAGATAAAAGCTTGGTTTTAGATGCATTAAAAGTAACCAGCCACCTCTTTCCTCATTGTATCACGTGCTCAAGATCAGAGGAGAGAGAATCGGAGAAAACTTGGTCGTTTAAGGTCTTTGATGTGC
This sequence comes from Euprymna scolopes, assembly GCF_053919585.1. Classification (NCBI taxonomy): domain Eukaryota; kingdom Metazoa; phylum Mollusca; class Cephalopoda; order Sepiida; family Sepiolidae; genus Euprymna; species Euprymna scolopes. The sequence continues at coordinate 158,499,168 of NC_136483.1, forward strand.
TTCCATGGATTGTAGTGTCGTCAGAATAAATGTCTACGAATGATGTAAGGATGTGATTAGGAAGATTATTAATGTAGATCAGGAAGAGAGTTGAGCTCAGGGACTCTAGCATTAATACTGTGAGCTTCTGATTTCTGCCCATCAATCACTACTCTTATGAACCTATCAGAGAGAAATGATTTAATAATTATGAAGACATTTCCAGCTATACTGTAAATATGGAAATTATGTATATATATATATATATATATATATATATATATATATATATATATATATATATATATATATATATAGAGAGAGAGAGAGAGAGAGTGAGGGGAGGGGGGAGAGACCTTATACGCCCGACAACGTAATATACATTTTCTGGCGACTATGTAACAATAGTAGCCTTGACTAATACCATACAAAATGATCATGGACGGTAAAGGTGGATGAAAAATAAATAAGGGGGATAACTAGATCTTCTGGAAGGTTGCAGAGAGTACTTTATTTCAGAGAAGACTAATACTTGTTGCAAGGCAGAAATCAAAACCATTCAGCTGTTACGATCTCAAAATCATTGCTTTTAGTTATCGAAAGAAGTAGAGAGTACTAGAAATCTGGGAAATCTCCAAGGAACACCATCAGTGAGCAATCACTGATTGTGTCTTGTGTAAAAACTCCTAGTGAGTAAAGAATAATACCAAACAACACAAAAAAAAATGCTTAGCAATAGGTTTAATCAGATGATTACAAAACAGGCATGATGATCCGAATCCTGTCGAAGTCGCTTTTGGCCAAAAAACAAAAACAAAATGGCTAACATTCTGCTACAAGAATATCAGAGTATTCTGTTACATATAAACTTTAAGTTGATAAGTAAAATAACGCATTAGAAATTATCACTAAATAATCTGCACTTGACCGTTAACACTTATGGAGAGTAGACAATGCATTGTGGATGCATTATCGGCAGCTCTCGTTACTCTCGCTTCTCCTTATTTGTCCCTCAGTCCTCATCCCAATGAGTGATGTTTCTGACAAAGGGTGAAGAAAAAGCTGCTCTCTAGAACGACAGTACTTTGTGAACAGTAGCCTGAGATGTCGGAAATTTTCTGTTCCTATGTCTATCCTTGTGGCCATGTCACTAGTAAAAAACAGAGAAGGGGAAGCTATAAACGTTTAATGGTGTGTGTGAGGGACTGTGGCGACGTTTGTTTATTTTTCTAGGACAGTTTTAAAATAAAATAAAATGCAGGAGAATGGGATTGGTCTAAGTTCCCACTTAGTGCCATGCTTTAATTTCCTTACCTTTGTTGTTTTGTAGTTTTCTGCGCACATGCGCGCGTAAACAAGTTTTGTTTCTTCTAAGGTCTGGTGGTCGTTTTCTGAAAATTAATTTTCATGCATCTCATTCGCAGGCTTTTCAGAAGAAAAATAAATATACAAACACATGTATGGTTATATATATATTATATATGTTTTGAATATAATAGACTAGTTATGACCAAAGTTTCATTTTATTCGGACAAAACACTAAGAAATGGGGCCTAATTAGAGTTCAGGCCCGTTTTCGGGGTCACCCTGTATATATATATATATTATACCATACATAGAGTATATATAATATGATATGATAATATAATATATAAGTATATAAAGTTTATAGATACCGCCAGACCTTTGGAAAGATATATTTTTTGGCGGCGATGACACCTTAGACTGTGGTGTTTATTTTGTTTTGTCAGTCAGAGTCCGTCAGTGTTTATTATGAATTTTTTTTTTTTTACATCATAATAGTCACCGCTAAGCAACGTCGGGGGCCACTCAAGGTAAGGGTTAAATTGTGCTGTAATGGATGAGTTAATTTATTTTGGAGGATGGCTTTTCAAGAACCTGTTTACGTTGGACTTGAAAGCAACCATGTCAACTGAGAAGCAGCTCCGCAGTATTGTGTTCCACAGACGAGCAGCTCTATGAAAAAAACTGTTTATGTAATTTTCGAATTTATTTATTGCAGACTATTATCCCCCATCTTTCTTAGTTGTTGTTTCACGACGTTTCAGCCAACTATTCCTCTGGCCTTCGTCAGGTGGTAACCGTGACGGGATAGGAACTCCAAAAGATGAGGATAATAGTCCACAATAAATAAATTAATAAATAATACTCATCTCAATAATGAATTCCAATTAAAATAATATGCATACCATTCGGTATGGACCCGACTATGAAAGATCAGATAATAAATAAACGTCGACTTATAGGACCAAAAAATCCAACCTTGATCGCCCTTTGGGGCCCATGATGCAGTGAATAAGAGACACTGAATTTTTATGGTTCCAGGTTGTCTGAAGATAACGGTTTCAATCCTACCAAAGCCTGCCAAAACGTGGTGAGATGACAACAACTATGGATGGCAGTAGTTAGGAGTTTCACAGTTCCTATCCCGTCGTGGTTACCACCTGACGAAGGCCAGAGGAATAGTTGGCCAAAACATTGTGAAACAACAACTAAGAAAGATGAGGATAATAGTCCGCAATAAATAAATTAATAAATAATACTCATCTCAATAATGAATTCCGGTTAAAATAATATATATGTAATTTTTGCTTAGATGTATGCGCATCTATGCGAGCCTATCCTTGTTTTATCGTTATTTCCATGGCAGGTGCTCGTCAGAACTCAAATCTCTGGTCCCCCCTTGTCAATCTTTCACAAAAAACACCCGTCTAGCTGAATCCACTATGAAAAATTTCTCCCACTCTTTATTTGTGCCTAAATCAAAACGTAGATTCCATGAACAAAGCTTCTTTCTTAGAAGTGCACGCCTGTGGAACTCTGTTCTGTCTGCCTGCTTCCCACCTGAATACAACTTGGATGTCTTCAAGTCCAACGTTAACAAATTCTTAATGAACCGCCCCCTTAAGTAAACACTTCATCAAATCTCCACACTAACGTAATGTACTTGCAATAACCCTTATCCCTGAGTGGCTTCCGGGCCTTGATAAGTGGTGACCACTGTGTAAATTGTTGTGAATCACTTACAGGGGGGGAACTCTGCCATGAAAATAATGATAGAGCAAATCAAGGCTCGCAACGTCTCTTCTATGAGGAAGAGGCAGAAGAGAGTAGAGAAGAACATCGTCCACTAGATTTTGAAGTCGGTTTTGTACCTTGTCGATGGTAGTAGCATTAATGTTTTATGTTTCTGTAAATGTTCCTGTAATAAGACGCCATTTTTTATCACGTATGTGAGAGAAAAAAATTTATCCCTATGACAGAATCAGAAGTAAATGAAACCATTATTACTATTACATATCTATTTAGCAATGAATAATAGGATATGAGTTAATGAGATGGGCTGAAAATTAATCGAAAGAGGAGGAACACTATGGAAGTACTAACATTTTCACTAAGGAGTCGCCATTTATCAAGGCGTAAAGACCACTCCAAGATAAGGGTTAATGAGTGCTATGTGACAGGTGATATAACACTGCGGTGATCGATAATGGAAGAAATCGGGTAGAATTTTATTATTTAAAAGGACGACTCAACAAAAAATTATTTACATTGGATTTAAAAACGAAAATGTTATAGTTCGCTGGAAAACAGCTCTGCAGTATTGTTTTCCACATACGGATAGTTCTAGCAAAGAAACTTTACTTATGGAATTTTCGTTTAGCTTTAGGTACAGATAGAAAGTAAGAAAAATTGTTTACAACGGTTGTAGCTAGACGAGTGTTTGTTATGAATGCGTTTCAAGAAAGTGGGTGGCATAGATTGAAACTCAGTCGAGCACCTGTCGTGAAAATAGCAAGTATGATTTCCATTTGATTATTTATTTTATTATATATTTATTTTATTTATATACGGCATAAGCACATTGACACGCGGTTCTTGCTGGATCACCAAAGTTAAGCAACATTGAACCTGGTCAGAACTAAATGGGTGACAATTTAGGACTGTATGTACTCTCCGCTTATCTCGGCATTGTTTCCAGTTATCCTGGTCTTCTCCTTGCCACTGGACTTAAACAGTGCCGACTCAGGAGAGGTGTGGTTAGAGATTGTGCGACCCTTGCCTCACAATTACACATGCTGCTGCCCCTAAGGGGTATCCTTTATCTTTCAAGACTGAACGGAAGTATGGGGATTATTTATTTATGAAAAATGTTAGGACAAGAACTTGTTGAAATTGGATTTGAAGACGACCAAATTGCAATCAGCAGGTAAGAAATACCGCGGTAATATGTTCCACATGTTGGGAACCTTTGCAAAGAAGCTCTGTTCATGGAAATTACATAAGATCCTAAGAACATGAAGATAAAAGAGAACTTAATCATGTGATGTCGAATCGGCGTCTAACCACTCCATCATGTACGCTTCCAGTTAACTCTTTTTCCGCAGTTACAAGGTGCCTTCAATAAGTTTCCAGACTTTTTTGTGCAGGCATTTACAATCGATTCAAATGAACAGCTACAGCAGGAAATGGAATACACCCTACTAAAGCCTGATTGTCACAGTGGGTGAGTTTCAAAAATGCAATCTGGACTTTAGAAGAAGGATATGCAATAAAATTCTGTTTTAAACTTGCAGAATATGCCACAGAAACGTATGGAATGCTTCAGATTGCTTTTGGGCCATCTTGCATGAATCGAACATCAGTTTTAAAGTGGCATAAGAGATTCAAGGAAGGCAGGGAGTCTGTGAAGATGATGAGAGGTGTGAGAGGAGTAGGGAAGTCAGAACACCGGAGTTGATTGGCCAAATAAAGAATTTCATGGACGAGGACCGTTGTGTGTCTATAGAGACAATAAGTGCACAGTTTGATGTCAGTGTGGGAACTGTACACAAAAATATTCGCGAGGAAATGAAGATGCGGAGGATTTGCGCAAAGTTTGTCCAAAGGGTGCTCTGAGAAGATCAGAAAGACCTTGTCATGACCAAGATGGACATCAAGATGGTTAATCACCTTCGTTCAAGTCCAGACCTTGCTTCTTGTGAACATTTTGGTCATTCCTTAAGCTCAAGGAAAACCTTAGAGGTTGTCGTTATGAGACGATTGAGTAGATGAAAGAGTTTGTGACGAGGGTCATTGATACGCTCACACAGGGATTTTCATAGAGCCTTCTGGAAGTTGGTGGAATGGTACAAGCGCATTGCAGCCGAAGGAGATTACTTCGAAGGGGAGTAAAGTTCCATGTGTTTGTTATCAATAAAAGTTGACGAAAAAAAATCTGGAAACTTATTGAAGGTACCTCGTACTTCATTTTGTATGAATACAATTGTGTATGAGTCCGTTGAATAAATGTGTTTATTGTTTGTGGCTTTGTTTTTTCCTTGTGGAAAAATTGAAATTCTAAATCCGGCTTTATTCAAGTCTTTCCTTTGTTCCGTCATTTTCAACTCAACCGGTGCAACAATAAAAACCAATAAAATATTTATTTTTTTGCAAAATGTATTGTAATCCGTTTTAATCTTTATACGGAGTAAGGTGGATTTTTACTATGCAATTCCTTGTAGTTTTTTTTCTTTGTTTGTTATAGTATTTTTAAATGCGTCGTTGCAGCTTGATAAGTGGCTTCGTCCTTCGATCGTCTGATTAGAATTACAATTGTCATTTATCAGTCACATTCTACTTAAAAATTAAGTCTGACAGGCAAAAAACAACTACCAGGTGGAACGATTAGTTTGTCGCTCTAAAGAAAACAACACTACAGCTTTATTTTAAAACTTTTATTGAAAAAATCCATTCAGGTAACTTGATTATGTAGTAGAGCTAACATCTATTCAATGTAGCTGCCTTCAGCCTCAGTCATCGCTTCAATACGTGTCTGGAACGGGGAGCATGCCTTTTTCACAATGTGGCAGATGGCGGCAATCAGGCTAGCTTTGGGGTTGTGGGAGGTCATATAAAATCAACAGTATGTTCTTTGATATAACAGGGGCGCGTTCGAAATGATTGTTTCTCTTTAAAGTACAATTTCACGATGATACTAAACTTTTTTCATTTTAAACTTAAATTCAAGCCATTATCACCGTACAAGTAATAATGTTCGAAATGAATGTTTCTGTCTAGAGCACAATTAAAGCGTCATACTTGATTTTTACATTTTAAACTTTAATGCAAGCAATTATATATAAAAAAATAATTTTATAAAATCAACAAAAAGGTTCTCTACAGTGCAATGTAAACTATAATATATTGTGAACTTAGTCACTGCAAGAGGCATGTGAAACTTCCTCCCTGTGCTTAAGTTTCGAATATTATTGTTTTTTTGTCTGTCGCGCTTAAGTTCTAAATATTTTTTACTTGAGTCTGTCACACTTAATTTTTTAATATTATTGTCTTTTGTCACGTTTAACTGTGAAATATTATTGTTTTTAGTCTGTCATACTTGTTTGAATTATTATTTGCGTTGGTCTGTCACATTTAAGTCTGAATAGTATTAAGCACAGAGACTGAAAGACACATTTTATGAGTATTTCTTCTTGGTTTTATTTTAAATACAGAAAAAAAACGAATAAAATAGATGTAAATTCGTATAAAAAAAAAAAAAACAACAAAAATCGAACCGAGTTGAAATCCTTTTGTGATTTCGCAATCACTTTCATCTTTTATGGTTGACTTTCGGTTTTCAGTAACATTTCAAATACAATCAAAATTTTTATGACCTTTTTTTTTCTTCTTTTGATATTCTTTTAGTTCTGCCGAAGATTATACAAGTGGCAGGATCGAACAATAAAAAGAATATTATTAGATTGGATTTGTCCAATCACTCAACAATTTTGCTTGATGATGATGATGATGATCATCATGATCATGATCATGATCATGATCATGATGATCATGATCATGATCATGATCATGATGATTTAAATAATAGTCATTTGGACTAAGCAAGACTGATAATCAAGAAAGGTTGGCTCTCTAAACTAGAACTAACAGAAATTTAGCAAAAAATAAATGATGAAACTGAACAAGAAGCATCCCCCAACGGAACCGCACGTAGAGCAACCCCACAAGTTGAAGTCTCACAAGTAAAAACACCAAAGGCTGAAGTCTACAAACGTGGAAACAAACAAAAATGAAACAGAACTAACAGAGAATGAAGCAAATGAAATAAATAAAATAATACAGCTGATGAACGAGGAAAAAACAAAGCTCCCATCGTTAATGAACCAAGAGCAGAAGAAATTAAAAACAGAAACAGAGAAGGTTAACAAACTCCTCCCACATATCCCAGACTTAAACAACCTGATTTACGCAGGCGCCAAAATAGTAAGTATGAAACTCAAATCAGAAAAACAACCGGGGACAAGCGGACCGACAAAACCTGGATGGGAAATAAGACTAGAAACCCAAATACACAGACATAAAAAAGAAACCAACATGATCACCAGGAAGAAAGCAATGTGGAGAAAACGGAATATTGGAAATGTAACTGACAGGGAGAGGCTAAACAAGAAACATGAAGAACTGGACCTAAAATAAAAGCGAAAGAAGCTAGATTGAGACGATATAGATATAAATCTGAACCAATTCTACCAAAAATGTGATTGGAGGAAAAACAAAAACAGAACAACCAAATCCGACAGAAACAAAACTCTACTGGAGTAAAATATGGGAAGCGCGATGAGATAACAATAGAAATGCCGAGTGGCTGAAAGACATGAAAGAAGAGTTACAACAAATCGAAGAAGGAATAGTGAATGAAATCAGCAAGAAAACCCTAAAGAAAACCATAGAAAAAATGGAAAACTGGAGGGCACGACGGGATACATGCATACTGGTTAAAAAATTCACAACCTTACACGAAAGGTTAGCCCAAAACCTGAGAAGATGTATAGAGGCTGCAAGCGTACCAGACTGAATGACAAAAGGTAGAACTACACTGCTACAGAAGGACACGGAGAAAGGAACCGTCTCTAACAACTATAGGCCAATCACGTGCTTACTAACTAAATCTGAACAGTGCAAGCAGAACAGGACATTTGAAAACAATGAAAGCCAATCTTACCAAAACGTGAACGGAGGAAAAATAAAAATGTACCGACCAAACCAATAGAAACAAAACTCTATTGGAGTAAGATATGGGAAGAACGACAGAAACACAGAAATGCCGAATGGCTGAAAGACTTGAAAGAAGAACTACAACAAATCGAAGCAACAGTGAATGAAATCAGCAAGGAAACCCTAAAGAAAACCATAGGAAAAATGGAAAACTGAAGAGCACCAGAGCACGACAGGATACATGCATACTAGTTCAATAAATTCACCACACTACACAAAAGACTAGCCCAACATATAAGATGTATACAGGAAACAAACGTGCTAAATTGGATAAAAAAGGCAGAACCACACTGATACAGAAGGACACAGAGAAAGGAGCCGCTCCCAGCAACTATAGGCCTATCACGTGCTTACCCATTATGTGGAAAATACTAACAGCACTACTTAGGAAACAAACCTACCACTCTCTGAATAATCATGGACTTGCCCCCAAGGAACAGAAAGGATGCCAGAAAGGAAAAAGAGGAACACATGATCTGCTATACATAGATCAAAAGATCCTAAAGGAGGTAAAAAGAAGAAGAAGGAATTTAGCCATGGCATGGATCGACTACAAAAAGGCATACGACAGGATCCCGCAAACATGGTTAATAGAATGCTTAAAAATGTATAAGTTACCAAGCAAGATCATCAACATGATAGAAAATGCAATGAGAACATGGAGACTGGAATTGACAGCTGATGGACAACACATAACAGAAATTAACATCTTCTAAGGAGACTCACTATCACCATTGCTGTTCATCATAGCTATGATGCCCTTGAACAATATGCTAAGAAAGTGCCAAGCTGAGTGCATTTTCTCTAATACAGAGGACAAAATGAACCACCTGATGTACATGAACGACCTGAAACTTTCTGAAAGGAACGAAAAGGAACTAGAGACACTAATAAATACTACCAGGATCTTCAGCCAGGATATCAACGTGGAGTTTGGTATTGAAAAGTGTGCACTACTAGTTATAAAAAAGGGAAAAATGGAGACAATAGAAGGCATGGAACTAACCAGCAAACGAAGATGAGGGTACTTGGGAATAAGACACCTATAAATACTTGGAAGTTCTGGAAGCAGACACCATCAAAGCCACAGAAATGAAAGAGAGAATCGGAAAGGAATACCTCAGGACAAGAAGAAAACTTTTAGAAACAAAATTGTATAGCAGAAACCTAATGAAGGGTATAAACACATGGGAAGTATCACTAGTAAGATACTCAGGACCGTTCATAGGGTGGACCAAAGAAGAACTGAGGCAGCTCAATCAGAAGACCAGGAACGATGTTGACCGACTCTACGTGAAAAGGAAAGAAGGCGGAAGAGAACTAGTTTGTATAGAAGACTGTGTGCATGACACAAAAAAAGAATTAGAAAAATACATAACGCAAAACATAGAAAGGATAATCATGGCAGTGAGAGAAACAGGAAGTCGACAAAACAGAAAACAGAGAGATAAAGGAAAAGACGAAAAAAGAAAAATGGAAGAAAAACAACTACATGGAAGATTCATTAAGATGACAAAAGATGAAAATAATGAAAACACTTAGACATGGATGCGAAAAGGACACATAAGCCGAGAAACTGAATTCCTAATAACTGCAGCACAAGATAACTCGATAAGAACCAATCATATCAAAGCAAGGATCGATAAAACACAAGAAAACAGTATATGTACACTGTGTGGATAAAGAGACGAAACGATAAACCATATAGTAAGTGGATGCAGCAAACTGGCCCAAAAGGAATACAAGAACAGACACGACCAAGTGAGAAGGGAAATACACTGGCAATTATGCAAATAACCGCATCTCGAACGCACAGACAAATGGTACAAACATAAGCCAGCAATAGTACTTGAAAACGAGAATCACAAAATCCTATGAGACATGGGCATACAAACTGATAAACCCATCCAAGCAAGAAGACTGGATGTCGTAATAATTAACAAGAGAGAAAAATCCTGTCAACTTGTCGATTCTGTTGTTCCAGCCGACCACAAGGTGAATATCAAAGAAAAGGAGAAATGGAGCAAATACACAGAACAAGCCAGAGAGCTGAAACGGATATGGAAGATGAAGAAAATCAAAATAATATCTATAATAGTAGGAGCACTATGAACAATCCTCCCCACAGTGACCTAGTCCACAATACAGTATAGTCTACATTGCACTGTAGAGAACCTACTGTTGATTTTATAAAATTATATTTATATATAATGGCTTAAATTTAAAATAAAAAGTATTAAGTTTGGATTAAGTTTAGAATTTAAAAAAAAAAGGCAAGTATTACGCTCCAGTTTTGCTCTAAACAGATACTTTCATTTCGAAGGCACCATACAGTTAGTTTTCTATGCCTGACCTTACTGCTTGTGATGGTTTGAATTTAAGTTTAAAATGAAAAAGTAAAGTATTCTAGTGCAATTGTGCTTTCAACAGAAACATTCATTTCGCACGCGCCCCTGTCATATTAAAGAGTCTGCTGTTGATTTTATAGATCGGGTCTTTTGGCTTGTAGTTGAGTCTTCGTCGCGGTTGATTTGAAATAAATTTAACTATTTTTGCTTGTTTGAAGTCAAAAGTATGATTATGCTGCAATGAATGAGAGAATAAAGCATTCAGAGAATTATTTCTTATATCTCTTTTATGTTCATTGAGCCTTTTCTCTAATCTACGTATATATGATGGCAATTTTGGCAAGGAGCATTGTATATACCTGCATTAGAAACTGATTTGTTTTGGAGATGTTTTGTTGTTTTTAATTTTTGTTTTATAGTTGGTGATATGGTTTGTATGATTGGAATTCCTAGTTTAGTGTTTTGCAAATTATTGTATTATTAGTGTGTGCAGTGTATTGTAGGTAAAAGATATATGGACTCCCCGTCGATATCGAAATATGAGCATCACATATCAACTCCATCAACAAAGTCCAGAGATGATTTATTTATAGTGGAGAAGTCTTTGTATAGAGATATCCAGACGTTTTGGAACTATTGTTAAATTCAGTGCAAACGTTTGCCACGGATAGAGCAGACAGTAGAGTTCGGGTTTTACATCAGAGTTTTCCTTCTCCCCGATGCATGTTTTAATAAATGCTGACAGTGCATCTCTCGCAGGGGTTTTAAACGCGCTCCCAAATACTAACCTAGAAATGTCTACGTCCCAATATATACAGCCGTTTCAGTCTTTAGAGAACCTCTCTCTCTCCCTCTCTCTCTCTCCCTCTCTCTCTCTCTCACAACACACACACACACACATGCACACACACAAATTGCCTTTTATATATAAGTAGAGATACGTTTGAACTTACTTTATATATATATATACATATCTATAATATAAAGCTGTGTGTGTGTGTGTGTGTGTGTGTGTGTGTGTGTGTGTGTGTGTGTGTGTGTGTGGCCACGAATAGGCTCCTATATGGTTGACTATTTTAAAAAACTGATTACATATAATGATAGAAGATGTATCGAGACACAGGAATGGGTATGTTTGATCCGGCAGAACAATGGTTCATTAAAATTGTGGGGTCATAAGTAGAGATACGTTTGAACTTACTTTATATATATATATATATACATATATATATACATATCTATAATATAAAGCTGTGTGTGTGTGTGTGTGTGTGTGTGTGTGTGTGTGTGTGTGTGTGTGTGTGTGTGTGTGTGTGTGTGTGTGAACAATGGTTCATTAAAATTGTGGGGTCATAAGTAGAGATACGTTTGAACTTACTTTATATATATATATATACATATATATATACATATCTATAATATAAAGCTGTGTGTGTGTGTGTGTGTGTGTGTGTGTGTGTGTGTGTGTGTGTGTGTGTGTGTGTGTGTGTGTGTGTGTGTGGCCACGAATAGGCTCCTATATGGTTGACTATTTTAAAAAACTGATTACATATAATGATAGAAGATGTATCGAGACACAGGAATGGGTATGTTTGATCCGGCAGAACAATGGTTCATTAAAATTGTGGGGTCAACGTTCGCGCCAGGTCCACAAAGTATGGAAATAAAAAATTTAAAAAGAAACGTTTACAAATGTTTTTGATATAGATGTACATGAGAATATTTGATAAGTATGTTTTAACTTAAATAGGGATGGTATAATAAAATTGTGGGGTCTGCGTTCACGCCTGACCTCCATAGAATGGAAATAGGCACAAACTTTAATAAAGACTTTTCATATCTATCTGCGTAAGTATACTTTGATAATTATGCTTCAGTTTCAAGAAATATGGTATCATAAAATTATGGGGTGTTCGTTCGCACCTGACCTTCATAGAATGGAAATATGTCACAAAGTTTAACAAGGTTTTTTAATATAGATCCACAGAATATTGTGATAAGTGTTTCAGTGTGAACAGGTATGGTATAATAAATTATAGGGTTTATCTATTTTATTTTTACTTTCATCACATTTTGCTTTAGTTTTGATACCCCCAAATTCGAAGCTATCTCTTTACAACCCTTCCTTTTCATAACCTATCATACTTTCATAAATCAGAGTTCATTTTCTGTAGGCTGTTTTTGAACCCAGTCAACGACGGGTACTTTTGCTAGTATATATATATATATATATATATATATATATATATATATATATATATATAGAGAGAGAGAGAGAGAGAGAGATAGTAATCTACATACAGTACTGTTTTGTTGTATCACAACTCATCAGTGCCGCTAGACTAGCAACTTGAACCTACAATCATCGCGTTGATGGTCGGCAGTTCTACCTCAACAAATTACCTCAACAAACATGTCCATTTAAATAAACTGCTTTTATAGTGCTCAAGCTGTTTGTTCATTTACAAACAAACAAACAAAAGATGTGCCTCGCTTTATGACCAATTAAGTAGCAGGTGAAATACATTTACGACGGTGCTCTACCCAAAGAGGAAGGGGCTTAAAATATATATAATCATCCATATAGAGTGATAGATAGATAGATCATAAATTATGAAAATATATGGCAATTAATATGCAAGAGTTCCCATGTTTCATCCCCCGTAAGGAAATCGTTGGGCTAATATGCATAGAATTTCAGTTACCTTGTCTTTTATATATGCACGCAGTGTTTAGCTTCCTTTTCTCTTCTCTGTAACCTCTTTCTCACAGAAGAGATGTTGCGAGTTTGTCTCTGCTTTATCGTTATTTTCATGGCAAGTGTTCGACCCAGCTCCAATCTATGGTCCCCCCCTCGCCAAACTTTCACAAGAAACACTCGTCTAGCTGAAAACACTATCAATAATTCTCCCACACACACACTCTTTATCTGTGCCTAAACCTAAACGTAGATTCCATGAACAAAGCTTCTTTCTTAGAAGTGCACGCCTATGGAATTGTCTTCCATTTTCCTGCTTTCCAGCTGCCTACAAGTCTAACGTAAACAAGTTTTTGATGAGCCGTTCCATATAAGTTAACAAATTTACCGAATTTCCATTTACTAACGATTACTTTATTGTCCAATTGTCTACTGTACATTCTTTACCCTTATCCTCGAGTGGCCTCTTGGCCTTGATAAGTGGTGATGCTTTTGTAAAAAAAATATATATATATATATATATATATATATATATATATATATATATAGTTAACCAATCGGATACATTGTTAATCCCGCCTGCAGTTTTACGTTTTCATTAAGCAATCGCCAATTTTCAATCGGACACGATTCGTCTGACTTCCAATGACGTGTCGTTATTTTATTTTTTTTATTGGTGTATCAAATTAATGGTCGAGCTTATCTTAAGAAAATATAATTTATGTTTCTAGAAGTTTTAAGAAGTGGTTTTGCTGCTTCAACAAAAATATTGCCCTCTCGTTCTTCTTTCTCAATGGAACTTGGAATTTTTCAAACTATTCTAGTACAGTATAACCCGGATATAAGAGCTTCGAATGTAAGAATTGTAGCCCGGATATAAGAGAGGTGTCCCAGGCGGTTTCTTATATCCGGGTTATACTGAATATCCAATTTGTGGGTGCTGATGTTCGTCATATGAGAATCCACTGAACAATATGAAGAATCCGTTAAGTTGAAGTAATGTCGGATCTTACTCGTCCGTGTACAACTAAGAGAGAGTTTACTTATGAAAATTAATATTTTCTTTTCTTTCCAAAATTCAGAGAAACTATTAGGTTGGTGCAAAAATAATGTTTGTCTTTTTTTTTACGTTAGTAATAATAGTAATAATAGTAATAATAGTGTAACATAGTGCATATGAGCGCATAGGAAAATATCAGCAGCAGCAAAGGATGGCTGGCTTGCGAAGAGATTAGTAGCAGCAGCAGTAGCCGAAAAAAGCAGATGTGCAAATTAGGAAGTATGCGCAGGAAGAAGAAGGAAAACAAAAGAGAGAAAAATACACCACGTGCTTGGGGGAAGAAGAAAATGCGACGTCGACGAAAATGGACGTGTAAAGTCGAAGATGAGAATGGGCCAGCTGAAAGACTTTTTAAGTGATGCGGAAAGTAACGGTAATAGAAACGTTTTGTGAAACAAGAAAAAAATACTATTTTATTTATTCATTTCCGGTTTCATTTTTATGAATTACTAAAGTAAAGTGTACCGCCCACGAAGCAATGGTTAAACAGATGGTAAAGTTAAAAATGCGGTACTTATACAGAATATGTAGCGTGATGATTTTATTAATGGTATTTTCAAGTTTTTATTAAATTTTTAGAGAAAATAGAGAATTATTACAAAAGGCCTTCTCCTCCGTATGTTAAGAATAGGTTTCTAAATGGAAAACGTTATTATTTCAGCACGGTCCGTATTACGCGTAAATATCAAGCATTTTCAAAATTGAGTGAACAATGTGCAGAAAAAATTCCTCTGTTTCGAAAAGGGTGCAAAACAATCACTGCAAGGTGGGAAGGGATAATCGATCATTTTTGGAGCAGGATGATCTGTAAATCGAGAAATCGATCAGCAAACGGGTATGGAGATCAATAGTGCAACAATCGATACATTTACAAAAAAAAAGCTCAAGAATAAAAGTCAATAGAACGCATAAAGATATCAATACGTGAACAAAGCGGCCGATCAATTCGTGTATTGACTGATCCAGAACCTTGTTTTCAATTGCTAAAATGTTACATATTACTTAGCTGCAGTATGTATTCGGTTACTCAAGGTTTAGTTGCCTATGACCCCCTGTTAAACTTTTACTTACTGATATGTGTAGCAGCAGTAGCGATTACGGGCGACTTCAGCAGAATCCGTGTTTGGTTTATAAGTTCAGTGCTGATTGGTGCAAGCAATCAACTTCTCTTCTGGCTTGCCCAATTAGAGGTAATTTCTCAGGCGATCTGATCATATAATAGAAGTTTATGAAAAGAGTCAACACACGGCCTGCTTCCTCTTTTCCGGCTAGGAGACTAAAGCGAGCTGATTCCTTTTGCGGCACTTTTTACAACTTTATCTCCTCTCTTGGGGTCCAACCAAAATCCCTGGTTGTCTTGCTCTGTGGTTCAACAAGTGCTATGGACGCAATATGGACTTATTATAACACACACGCACGCATAGGGGAGAACTTGAATGCCTGCTAGACACTATCCGCGAGTGTCAGGTGTTTATCAGTACAACTTAGCATGAGGATACTTTTCCCTTGAAGTAAACCCTGACCAAATATTCAAAATCACATAGTAATCATTGCACAAATAAGATCTCCTTTCTATGACTAACCCAACATCAGGGGTCTACATTCCAATCTTCCAGAGGTTGAAACCCAATTACAGAATACGAAACTGGACATATTCTAAGCGAAACTGGAATAGGGCCGACCACTTCTCTAGATGAGTTCATAATTAACGGATACTCTAACTTAACATCTAAATCTGACCCCTAAGATCGCCATGGGCATGGAATATGTGCCTACATTAAAGATGGCTTCCCATATGGCAGGGATATCTCTAGAGAAGATCCTAATTTACTTTATATCGCTTCTGGGTTGCATTTGCTTACACCACTGCATTTATATTTGCCCTCTATCGGCCCCATAACAGCGGAGTTACTATCTTTAAGAGCATATCTGAGAAAGTAGACCACATCCTGTCTGCACATCCCTCGGCTAACATCCACATCTGTGGTGACTTCAATGTCCATAACGTGGAATGGCTGACCCACTCAAATAAGACGGACGATGAGGGGAGGTTCTGTCATGATTTTGCCATTGCTTATGATCTCACTCAGATTGTTCGCGAGCCCACCCATGTCCCCGATACTACAGGTCAATATGCAAGCCTCCTAGACTTTTTTCTCTCAACTTCCCTTGAGCTATGTTCATGTTCTGTTCTTTCTCCTCTAGGATCCTCCGACCACTCCGTCGTATCAGTTAAGATAAAAATGAAATGTAATAAGTCCCCAAACGTACCCCTCCATCGTACTGTATACCGATACTCCATGGCTGACTGGGATAGCTTCCATACATTTATATCTGACCTACCTCTGCATTCCATGTTTAAAAAGGATGTGTCCTCTATAGTATCAGACCTGACCAAATGGTTAATTGAAGGCATAGACCGATTCATACCATCCATAAAATTCCAACAAAAACCTAACAGCCAGCCATGGTTCTCTCCAAAATGTGCTGTTGCCATCGCACACAGAAATCACTTTTTCCATAGCTACCAACGTAATAGATGCACTGAAACTAAAGCTGCTTTCAGGAACGCCAACAACCACTGTAAAAGAGCATCAAAAAATGCAACAGAGCTATATGCCCAGTCTGTTAAATCCAAAGTAGCTGAGCAGCGGCTTGGTTCCCACCAGTTTTGGCAAATAACAAAGAGGATCCTGAACAGAAGTGTGCGTTCTATCCCAACCATTATCAATGGACCAGAGGTCATCTCATCAGCTTAAGACAAGGCCAAACAATTTGCCAAGAACTTTGCAGCTAATTCTACCCTATGCGACGAAGGCCATCAACTCCACCTATTTCCTCCTATAACACAGAACACGCTAGGTAACATACAAATATCTGGGCATGAGGTCACCAAGCTAATCAAGAACCTTGATTCCAGTAAAGCAACTGGCCCTGACGTCATCCCAATTATAGTGTTAAAAAAGCTTCAACCAGAACTTGCTCCCATACCTACGAAACTGTTTAAGCGTTGCCTTAAGGAGAAGTGCTTTTCAACACCCTGGAAAACCTCATTAGTATGCCCTGTATTTAAGAACTCAGGTGATAAGTCATCTCCCTCTCAGTACAGACCAATAAGTCTCCTGTGTGTTATGAGTAAGTTGCTGGAATCCATATTAAATAGAGAAAT
This sequence comes from Euprymna scolopes, assembly GCF_053919585.1. Lineage (NCBI taxonomy): Eukaryota > Metazoa > Mollusca > Cephalopoda > Sepiida > Sepiolidae > Euprymna > Euprymna scolopes. Next base: position 158,516,498 of record NC_136483.1, read on the forward strand.
AATCAACCACCTCAGCAGAAATAACCTTAGTGACACGCAATATGGTTTCCGTTCTGCAAGATCTACCGCAGATGTGCTAACGGTTATATCTTATAGGATTAGTGAATCTTTTGATAAAGGCTTCCTTTCTAGGGCAATTGCTCTTGACATATCAAAGGCCTTCGACAAGGTATGGCATAAAGGCCTACTTCACAAGATTTCCAGCTACGGTATAACTGGAAATGTTCTCTATCATTAAATCATTTCTCTCTGATAGGCTCATAAGAGTAGTGGTTGATGGACAAAAATCAGAGGCCCAGAGTATTAATGATGGAATCCCTCAAGGGTCCATCCTGGCCCCAACTCTCTTCCTGATCTACATCAATGATCTTCCTAAACACATACTTAAATCATTCGTTGACATCTATGCTGATGACACGACCATCTACGGCAACACATCAAAGGCTGTAAATGACAAAGCTCTCTCTGATTCTCTCTCCTCTGATCTCGAGCACGTGGTTCAGTGGAGGAAGACGTGGCTGGTTACCTTTAATGCATCTAAAACCAAACTCCTATCTTTACATCATTAACGCTCTGATTCCCATTTGGCATCAATTGAAATGGATGGCTCTCGTCTAGGAGAAGCCTCATGTTTTGACAAGCTTCTGGGCTTGATCTTCACTCCTGATCTTAAATGGAACACGTACATCAAGTCTGTTGCCAAGGTCGCTGGAAAGATAGTGGGATCCTTCTACCGCTCCAGAAGATATCTCACTACTGATGCAATTCTCTATCTATATAAAAACCAAGTACATCCAAGGATGGAATACTGCTGCCATATCTGGGCAGGAGCTGCTAAAAACAACCTATCCTGCCTTGACAGAGTACAAAATAGACTTCGTGGCTTAGTGGGGGATGCCCTTTTCTCTTCCCTGCAACTTCTCTCCCACAGAAGAGACGTTGCAAGCCTATCCTTGTTTTATCGTTATTTTCATGGCAGGTGCTCGTCTGAACTCCAATCTCTGGTCCCCCCTCGCCAATCTTTTATGAAAAACACCTGTCCAGCTGAATCCACTGTCAAAAAATTTCCCCATTCTTTATCTGTGCCTAAATCAAAACGTAGATTCCATGAACAAAGCTTCTTTCTTAGAAGTGCACGCCTGTGGAACTCTGTTCTGTCTGCCTGCTTCCCACCTGAATACAACCTGGATGTCTTCAAGTCCAACGTAAACAAATTCCTGATGAACCGCCCCCTTAAGTAGACACTTTATTAAATCTCCACACTAACGTACTGTACTTACAATAACCCTTATCCCTGAGTGGCTTCCGGGCCTTGATAAGTGGTGACCACCTTATAAAAAAATGTTAGCTTTTACGAGGAATGATGCACCTTCTCCAAGTGATGTTACCTCAAGTAGCAGCATAAAGCTGGATACTCCACCAGACTAGATAAATTCTTGTCCTGGAATCCAGTAAGATCAAGAGATCAAAACGAAAGATATACTGCAACGTATGGATTGGGGAGAGGAAAATTATGTTCTCAATTTCTTTACTAAGTCAGCGTTTGAAAGATAAAGCACTTTAATGGAACATTCGAATATCTATGTATCTCATATAGAGTTAAAGTATTAGCCCCCGGTGGTGGGCCCCTTGATTTCTGAGGACTTCGACTGAAGTACATACATAGCCCTGACTTCAACACCTGAATACTGAAACTAAATAAATGCTGAAACTAAATAAAGACTGAAACTAAATAAAGGCTGAAACTAAATAAAGACTGAAACTAAATAAAGGCTGAAACTAAATAAAGACTGAAACTAAATAAAGACTGAAACTAAATAAAGGCTGAAACTAAATAAAGGCTGAAACTAAATAAAGGCTGAAACTAAATAAAGACTGAAACTAAATAAAGACTGAAACTAAATAAAGACTGAAACTAAATAAAGGCTGAAACTAAATAAAGACTGAAACTAAATAAAGGCTGAAACTAAATAAAGGCTGAAACTAAATAAAGGCTGAAACTAAATAAAGACTGAAACTAAATAAAGGCTGAAACTAAATAAAGACTGAAACTAAATAAAGGCTGAAACTAAATAAAGGCTGAAACTAAATAAAGACTGAAGCTAAATAAAGGCTGAAACTAAATAAAGGCTGAAACTAAATAAAGGCTGAAACTAAATAAATGTGCTAAACCCAAGATAGGGAGCATTATAGTAATCCACATACAGTACTGTTTCGCTGTTTCACAGCTCATCAGTGTGGCTAGACAGGCAACTGCCTCAAGTCAGGATCGAAAGCCGATCGCCCAAATGACAGTCAGGGCTTATATATATATATATATATATATATATATATATGTATATATATATATATATATATATATATATATATATATATATATATATATATATATATACTAGCATGGATGCCTGGCGTTGCCCGGGTGTTTGGAGGTATATGCTGAGCAAAAAAAAAAAGTCAATTTTTTTTACTTTGACCACTGTCATGGCCCCTTAAAATTTATTGTTTTGGGCTCAAATCAAGTTATTAAATTAGATTCATGTCCAAGGAACCTTTATCTAAAATTTCAAGTGTTTAGACCAAAAATTGTCGGAGGAGTTTGGTAGAGTTCTCAAAGGTCAAATCGTTGAACTTTGACCCCCTTAACAGCCAAATTTCTGGCCAAAACCGATCACATCGATTTTCCCAAATCTCAGTACCCTGTATATCAAATTTCAAGTCTGTAGACTAAAAATTGCCAGAGTTATTGCGTAGGGAAATGTACACGGACACACACACAGACACGTTCACTTTATAGATATATAGATATATATATATATATATATATATATATATATATATATATATATATAAAATATGCATATAAATAAATGTATGCATATAATATATATATATATATACATGTAAAAATATATGTACATGTAATATATATATACATCTAAATATATATATATATATATACACATAAAAATATAAACATATATATATATATACATATTAATATATATTTATATAAATATATACATGTAAATATATATACATATATATAGATATAAATATTTATATATGCATATATAAAACTGGAAAGAGCATAAAATTTCACATTGACCCTGAAAATATTGTAAAAATTGAATCAGTAGAAAAATTTTGGGTATTTTTTTCAGATTAGGTCCACCTCCACAATTTTGTTTTAAATGACCACTTTTATATGTTTTCGACTAAGCTGAATACGACAATCGCATTGAAATTTTGCAGAAATAAGTAGTTATCAAGATATAAAAAGTTGTATTATGCATTGTGTTCTTTGGCAGCCATCTTTGTTACGTGCGTGCGCGCACCATAAATAAATCTACTGAGACTGCCACCTACCGGAAACACTTTTCTGGGATTGCCCCACCCTACCACTTAGCGGAAAAATCTACTTTTCTGAAATAATAATGCCCCCCACCTCAAAAAAAAAAAAAATGTTACCCGCAAAACTGGAAAAAAAACTAAAAAAAATTTTATAAAACAAATAAATTTAATGACTTTTAAGGGGGTTCTTTTTCTCGTTAGGAAGTTCTACTTTTCTGAAACTGAGAATGCCTCCCCTCTCCCTATTAAGTATGTGTTACTAAATAATATTTCAGTTTTGCAAGAAAATAAAAATTAAAAAAAGATAAATAAATAAAAGGATTAAACCGGCAAATAAGTAACAAACAAACAAGAACAATTTTTGAGTTAAAACAACATTGAATTTTTATAAAAAATAACTTTTGTTTGTGGTTTTTTTTTTTTTTTTTTTTTTTTTTTGAACAAATAAATAATTTAAATGAAATATTGAAATTATAAATTCAATTAAAAAAGTGTTGGAATTAAAGCAACATTGGACTTTTATGAAATAGAACTGTTTTTCTTGGTGGTGGGGCCAACAAATAAATAATTTAAATGAAATATTGAAAATATGAATTCAATTTAAAAATGTTGAAATTAAAGCAACATTGGATTTTTTTATAAAATAGAACTTTTTTTTTTTTCCAAACAAATAAATAATTTAAACGAAAATCAACACTGAAAAACACCATATGTTACTTTACTGCTTATGGTTCTCTAAACCATGTGTATACATTTTGGAAGCGTGACTGAAAAACTTGTGTAGTAGCTTCTACTTATCACTTTCACTTCTTATAAAGAGGTATCTAGCCAAGTACTGATTCATATATTGTGCTCGAATGCCAGGCCTTTTCGCCCACTCTTTTAGATTTCGCCACAGCCGTTCAATATTCTGTGGGTTTTCTTTATCGACGAAATTTTTGGAATGATTAACAATATGATGGGTATAGTTCTGGCTGAGGTAACTGTAGGCTATCCAGGAGTCGCTGTAGATAATCGACCCTGGCAGAACAAATTTTCTTATTAATCGACCAAGCGTCTCCTCGTTTCTCCGTTCATTGGGGCCTGTCAAAGCGACCACAAAACTCTTTTTGGAATTTCTTTCGATGCCCCCAAAAAGCCAAATTTGACTAAGGGTTCAACCTCGGTTGTATTTGCGCCTCACGATTAATGTTTTGTCAATTTCAACTTCAATATCTTGGCCTCCTATTGGGTCTTGATTTTGCAGCCAGTTATCACAAACTTCGGAGCAGAAAGATCTCCAGTCAACAGCGGAACAGCTAGAGATATCAAGATTTTCCATGACTGTTTTGTGATCCCACAGGTTACTTAAAAAATGGTTAACAAATAGAATAACCTTTCAGCACTCCATGCGTGTTTGGTCCAGAAAAGTTCCTTTCGCATCGCTTATACTGAAGCCACAGTATTTTTTTTTCTATATGGTTCTACAAAATAATTTGTGCATCACCATAGACATTTATCTTCCGTATACGGACATGGTTGCGTACATTTAGGGCATGTTACACTTTTTGGTAACACACGATGTTGTCGGAGGAAATTTCTACTCTTTTCTTCCTGTAACATGAACCCATAAATTGTAAGAAAGTACTTGTTACAGGACATGTCACAAGTTTTTGTGGTAGAACTCATTGTCAGCGATTATTTTTATGAAAGAAAAAAACCATTAAATTCTTATAAAATATGTGCAAAAAATTCTTATAAAATATGTGAAAAAAATTCTTATAAAATATGTGCAAATAATTCTTATAAAATATGTGCAAAAAATGAACTTTTTATAAATTATGGGCAAAAAATATCCTGCGATTTTTTGAAGTGAAAAAAATTAAAAAAATGAAATTCTTATAAAAAGAAAATGTGAAAAAGTGTTTGGGTTTTTTTTTTGTTTTTTTTACACAGGCATCACCACATTATCAAGGCCAAGAGGCCACTCAAGGATTAACACCCGAAAGTATCCTGTACCTCTATAAGGCAACCATTCGCCCATGTATGGAGTATTGCTGTCATATTTGGGCTGGTGCATCGGCTACTAGTCTCTCGCACCTTGACAAGATTCAAAAGAGAGTCGCAAATCTGATAGGCCCTGAACTAGCATCTAAGCTTCAGCCTCTGTCCCATTGACGAAACGTTACATCTCTCTGCCTGTTCTACAAGTATTTTAATGGTGAATGCTCTGACGAACTGCAAGCACTTGTGCCCCCACGACGTGAACACCCTCGACAGACCCGACAGGCTGCAAAATCCAATCCCACACTTTAGAGATCCCTAGATGTAAAAGATCTTTCTACTCCAGTAGTTTCTTCCCAGAACCGCTAGACTTTGGAATTCCATTCCAGGTCCCTGCTTCCCCAACTGTACTGACGTGCAGAAGTTCAAGTACAACGTGAACCAACATCTTGCTGCCCAAATCCCTACATAGTACCCCAGTAGTTGTTGCCCCTGATAGTAGCCCCCTACACCAAAGTGGCAATGTGCCTTGTTTGAGGTGAAAATGTAATAAAAAAAAAGGGTTAAAGAGTAGAAATTGGACAATATAGTAATCATTAGTAATGAAAATTCGGTAAATTTGATAACTTATATGGAACGGCTCATCAAGAACTTATTTACGTTAGACTTGAACACAACCATATTGTAGTCAGCTGGAAAGCAGGAAAACGGAAGACAATTCCACAGGCGTGCAGTTCTAAGAAAGAAGCTTTGTTCATGGAATGTACGTTTAGGTTTAAATACAGATAAAGAGTGGGGGGAATTATTGATAGTGTTGTCAGCTAGACGAGTGTTTCTTGTGAAAGTCTGGCGAGGGGGGACCATAGATTGAAGCTCAGTCGAACACTTTCCATGAAAATAACGATAAAGCAGAGACAAATTCGCAACATCTCTTCTGTGAGATAGAGGTTGCATGGAAGAGAAAAGGACATCTCCTACGAGGCTACGAAGTCTATTTTGAACTCTATCAAGGTAGGACAAGTCCTTTCTAGCAGCTCCTGCCCAGATGTGGCAACAGTATTTCATTCTTGGACGTAACTGGCTCTTATATAGATAGAGAATTGCATCAGCAGTGAGATATCTACCGGATCGATAGAAAGATCCCACCATTTTTCCAGCGGCCCTGGCAACAGATTTGATGTACGTGTTCCATTTAAGATCAGGAGTAATAGTCAAGCCCAGAAGCTTGTCAAAACTTGAGGCCTCCTGAAGACGAGACCCATTCATTTCAATTGATGCCAGATGTGGATCAGAATGTTGATGATGTAAAGAGAGAAGCTTGGTTTTAGATGCATTAAAAGTAACCAGCCACTCCTTTCCCCATTGTACTACGTGCTCAAGATCAGAGGAGAGAGAATCGGAGAGAACTTGGTCGTTTACTGTCTTAGATGTGCTACCATAAATGGTAGTGTCGTCAGCATAAATGTCTACAAATGATGTAAGGATGTGATTTGGAAGATCATTAATGTAGATCAGGAAAAGAGTTGGGCCCAGGATGGACCCCTAAGGGACACTAGCATTAATACTGTGAGCTTCTGATTTTTGCCCCTCAACTACTACTCTTATGAACCTATCAGAAAGAAATGATTTAATAATTGAGAAGACATTTCCAGCTATACCATAGCTAGAGATCTTGTGAAGTAAACCTTTATGCCATACCCTATCAAAGGCCTTAGATATGTCAAGAGCAATTGCCCTAGAAAGGTTGCCTTCATCGAGAGATTTGCTAATCCTATGAGATATAACTGTAAGCACATCTGCTGTAGATCTAGCAGAACGGAAACCATATTGAGTGTCACTAAGAAGGTTATTTTTGTTGAGATGGTTGATTACTTCTGTATTTAACACAGATTCCAGCAACTTACTCATTCTGTATGAAGCGATGTAACTGTTTAGGCCGAAAAATCGTTGGGGTGTGAATTTGTTTATGCGGGCTTGTTTACGCACGCATGCGTACGCATGCGTGTATAAACAAGCCGTATCAGATATTCTTGTGCACATGGCCATCTGTAATTCTATAATACAGGTCGTTTTTATCTCACAAACTACTTTTTTCTATAAAATTTAAATTAGATTTTCGTCTTCAGTATAGTCGAAAATCCAATTAATTCACAATTTTAAAGAAATTTGATGATTGTTGGGCGTGGAGAAATATATTTGTTTCTAGTGTTCTTCAGTACCAAGTGGCGCCAAAGCGTGTTTATTTTTTTGAGCCGTGTGTCGGCGAGCATTGAGAGGATTTCCAAACGGAATTTTGTGATCGCTCTGACAGGTTCCAACGAATGGAGAAACGATCATCTACATGTGATATTCGTTTTCAGCATACCCGAAACCAATAAAAGTAATTTCAAAGGTGAGTGTTGAATTTGAATGTTCTTTTATTTTATTTACCAGAATTTTCTTTAAATGACGACTTTTATAGGTTTTCAATTAGGCTGAATATGAAAATCACACTGAAATTTTACAGACACAAGTCGTTAACGAGATATAAAGACAAATAAAATGATCAATTCTTGAGGGGGGTGCAGTGTCAGTCTCAGAAAAGTGAATTTTTGGCAGACCTGTACAATATTGCCCACCCCTTAAAAATCCGCGTGCATTTAAATTTTAAAAAAAATTTTTTCGTGGGGTGGGCTGACCCCCCCCCCCCCAAAAAAAAAGTTCAATTTCATAAAAGTCCAATGTTGTTTTAATTCCAACATTTTTTAATCGAATTTATAATTTCGATATTTCATTTAAATTATTTATTTGTTCAAAAAAAAAAAACACAAACAAGTTATTTTTTTATAAAAATTCAATGTTGTTTTAACTCAAAAATTGTTCTTGTTTGTTACTTATTTTCCGGTTTAATCCTTTTATTTATTTATCTTTTTTATTTTTATTTTCTTGCGAACCTGAAATATTATTTAGTAACACATACTTAACACGGAGAGGGGGGCATTTTCAGTTTCAGAAAAGTAGAACTTCCTAACGAGAAAAAGAACCTCCTTAAAAGTCATTAAATTTATTTGTTTTATAAAAATGTTTTAGTTTTTTTTCCAGTTTTGCGGGCACCATTTGGGGGGGGGCCACCATTTGGGGGGGGGGGGGTATTATTTTCAGAAAAGTAGATTTTTCCGCTAGGTGGTAGCGGGGGGGGGGGATCCCAGAAAGTGTTTCCGGTAGGAAGCAGTCTCAGTAGATGCGTTTATGGCGCTCGCTCATGCGTAACAAAGATGGCCACCAAAGAACACGATGCATAATACAACTTTTTATATCTCGATAACTACTTATTTCTGCAAAATTTCAATGCGATTTTCGTATTCAGCTCAGTCGAAAACCTATAAAATTGGTCATTTAAAAGAAAATTGTGGAGGTGGACCTAATCTGAAAATTTACCAAATTTTGATAGATTTTTAAAGTTTAAAAATTGAAAAATATTTAACTCGTAAAATTCAATTGATTTCATTACGTAAAAAAATGGTTGCATGGAAGCGCGCCGGCACTTTGTAAACACCGTTTTTTCTTAAATAAAAAATAATATTTCTCTTACGTTTTATAAAACTTTAATAGTTTATTTTGGAAGTATAATCCATAAAGAAAATAAACAACCCTCTTTTAAAAGAGAAATTACGAGTTTTTTATATTTTAATCGCAGTTTCGTGTTAGAGATGTCAAAAATCCCCCCAAAATTCTGATACACCTAATTCTGCACAGTCGCCGGTCGACGTGTTAATATACAGTACGTTAGAGTTATTCCCCTTTGAACTTCCAAGGGAAATAATTGATATATATTTTTTATTATTCTATTACTTCCCCTAGACGAATCAACGTAAGATGAGAAAGTTAGAATCAGGAGAGAAAAAAGGGGGGGGGGATAAATTTGCGTACTTCAAAAATCTAATCTTTTCGGATCTTCGAAATACACGCACACACACACACACACACACACACACACACACATATATATGTGTGTGTGTGTGTGTGTGTGGCATTTCAGAAGCTTAAGTTAACTCATTGTTCTAAGGGAGATAACTCTATTTTACTGAAATTGATGATGATGATGATGATGATGATGATGACGATTGCGACGTCTTGTCAGCGAGTACCACTCCTTCAGTCACTGAAAATCCATGTGCCCGAAGATGACTTTTCAGCCTTTCCAGCGACTTGCACACCTTCAAGGAGACATGATACTGAAGACAGTCATTGGTTTGGATGAAACCAACAGCAAGGGAATTCGTATCATCGTGCACTTTTCACGTGATTAACAAAACCTGGCTTGGACAACAGAGTCCGATCACACACCTCACAGATCCAAAGATCTCCATGATTGGGTGGCAAAGTTTTACGTTTCTTACATGCTCTCTTGAGCCTCGCTCGGACTATCTTGGCTGCTTCAAAGTGTTCTGCGCACCTGTATATCAGTGCCCTCCACTGCTTGCGATCATACATTAGGGACTCCCAACTGTCAACAGGAACATGACAGCTCATCAGACTCGTCTTGATTCTATCAAGAGTCTTTTGCCAAGAAGGGGACACGACGTTGCCCGGAATTGAACAATGATGAACGAATGCTTCTTACTTCTCTAATTTTATTGTCATCAATATCGGTGAAATCGCTAATTTTTAAATCAGATTGATTGATTGCCTGCTTTAGATGGGAACCCATCGCGGTGCACTGAGAGGAAGCTTTACATGCTTTCCTGTAGTGACTTAGTCCACAATGCATTGTAGTCTACATTGCACCTATTGTTAATTTTAGAAAATTGTTTTTTATATATAATGGCTTGAATTAAAATTTGAAATGCAGAAGTCAAATATTATGGTTCAGTTGTGCTCTAAACAGAAACATTCATTTCGAACACGCCTCTGTCATATCAATTAACCTACTGATAATTTTATATGTGAGGCCTTTCGGCTTGTGTGGTTATAAAACTCCTCAAATGCACTTGTGATAGTAGGCTGTGTAACTTTGATCAAAATCGTCTGTTCCCCCTTTAATCAGATTTTTTCATTATCGACTATCGAAGACATTTTGATGCAAAACTTATCTAATAACACTGCCAGGCAGATAAAATCGTGTGAAATTTCATAAAAATCGGCCCAGCCGTTTTCGAGTCCATTGGGAACGAACTCACGCATACAGAGATAAAGTTCCTTTTATAGAATAGTAGAATGCAATAGATAGATAGATAGATAGATAGATAGATAGATAGATTTTAACACGTATATAAGAGACTTCTCCGGATCCCAACAGCTCTCTTATATCTGGGTGTCTTATATCTGGGTTACTCTGTACATCAACACAGGCTCTAATTTGGGACCAGAGAAAATCTCTCTCATATCTGTTTTCTTATATTGTGGTCTCTTATATCCGGGTTATGCTATTTATAATTTTGGGTAATGATGGTAGGATTGTATGAAAACAACTAGAAGATGTTTTAGGCGTGAAAGGTAGATTATGTACATTCTTCATATGAGAAAGTCTGTGACATGATCAAGATGATATGCGGCAGAAGCTTGGGGGAGAGGATCCTTCATCTGTGCTTGGTATTGTTGGGTTTTTTTTTTAATGAAATATGCGCTCGTTGTCTTAAAAAAGTTTGGCCATGTATCAACTTAAATCAACTCCATAAAGAAAGAAAGATGTGGATCGAGTGCGTAAGAAGTGATTTGATTGCATATAGCATGATCGATGGCCATCATTTGGATTAGACCACTAGTGTGCAGACTAAGATGTTACCTGACAATAGTCAGTGCTCTTTTATTTGTAAAATAAAATTTTATTTAAATACGTTTCAACAAGGGTTGCATTTTTTTACATAATATACAGACATCACTGAACATTATATTCTTCCTGTGGTGACTAGGAGCAATTTTTAACTTTTTTTCTTATAGATTCTTCTTCATTTCATAAAGTAAAAATAAAGTTACACAGAAAATCCCAGTGAAGAATGTATATGGAAAATGTTTAAATATTTTAGAATAATTAGTTTTTCGTGATATTTTGAGATTCAATACAAATTCATTTCGATAAAGCTATTTGCCGTTTTACAGCTCATTCATTTGTTAAAAAAATATCACCATGCTAATGATATATATAAGTGTGTGTGTGTGCGCGCGTGTGTGTGCGCGTGCGCCTCTGTATATCAGTAGAGGACACCAGCGTAAAACACTTTGAAGCAGCCAAGATAGGCCGAGCGAGGCTCAAGACAGCATGTAGGAAGCACCAAACCTTGCCGTCCAATCATGTTGATCTTTGGATCCGGCAAATGTGTGCCCGGACTCTGTTGTCCAAGGAAGGTCTTGTTAATCACATGAATACGCACTATGATACGGATTCCGTTGCTGTTAGTTTCTTTCAAACCAATGCCCGTCTTCAGTGTCATGTCTGCATGAAGTTGTGCAAGTCGCTGACAGAACTGAAAAGTCATCTTCGGGCACATGAACGTTCAGTGAATGAGGGAGCGGCATTCGTCTGACAAGACGTCGCAGTCGTCATATATATATATATATATATATATATATATATATATATATATATATACTAGCAAAAGTACCCGTCGTTGACTGGGTTCAAAAACAGCCTCCAGAAAATAGACTCTGATTTATGAAAGTATCCATAGGTTATGAAAAGGAAGGGTTGTAAAGAGATAGCTTCGAATTTGGGGGTATCAAAACCAAAGCAAAATGTGATGAAAGTAAAAATAAAATAGATAAACCCCATAATTTATTATACCATATCTGTTCACACTGAAACACTTATCACAATATTCTGTGGATCTATATTAAAAAACCTTGTAAAACTTTGTGACATATTTCCATTCTATAGAGGTCAGGTGCGAACGAACACCCCATAATTTTATTATATAAATTATACCATATTTCTTCAAACTGAAACATAATTATCAAAGTATACTTACGCAGATAGATATGAAAAGTCTTTATTAAAGTTTGTGCCTATTTCCATTCTATGGAGGCCAGGCGCGAACGCAGACCCCACAATTTTAATGAACCACCGTCCTGCCAGATCAAACATACCCATTCCTGTGTCTCGATACATCTTCTATCAATATATGTAATCAGTTTTTTAAAATAATCAACCATATAGGAGCCTATTCGTGACCACACACACACACACACACACACACACACACAGTCATTCAGCTTATATATATATATATATATATATATATATATATATATATATGCTCTCCATCTTGAGTTGAGCATATGAGAAGTGAGGTAGTTGTCTGTCTAGCCGCACTGATGAGCTATAAAATTGCGAAACAGTACTGTATGTGGATGACTATAATGCTCCTCATCTTGAGTTGAGCATATTGAGAAGTGATACACGAATTACCATTAGCGTATAAGCGATGCTCTTTATGTAAACAAATTGAGCTTAGGTATTTCGGACGATGTCAAAACATCGTTAATTCACGACTCGCACAGCAGTCACCGATTAGCGTAATGGTTAGGGGCCTTGACTGTTGTACAGGCGGTCCAGTTTCAATCCTGTCTTGAGGTAGTTGCTCGTCTAGCCGCACTGATGAGATGTGAAACAGCGAAACAGCACTGTATGTCAATATTAATCAGAGATGAAGTATCCAATGCGTTTACCGTGGTTTATACAAAAGTGTTCAATATCAAAGTAGAGCAAGATATACTTTCTATTTATTTTACATAACCATTTACTTATCGCTACACATTCATGAGTGTGTTTCGGTCAACTAGTTATAAATAACTAGAGACTTCGTCAGACGATGTTGCTTTTACAAAAAATCCTTAATCTCCTGACGAAGTCTGATTTAAGATGGAAATATAAATATTAATAGTTATAGATTAATTCTATCCTGGTAAATATTTTCAAAATTCAGGAAAGATCATCAATATATGATAAAAATTACGCAAATTATGATTTTCAACAATTTTTGTTCATAAAACAATGAATACAATATAAAGTTAATTATTTCCTTATTCCACGGAGTTTAATTCAGTTTATAAAAACTTTAATTTACTAATCATCTTTTAAATACGTCCATAAAACTAATGTTTATCTTTCAAGGGCTTTTAACTATTCATTTATCTGATTTTTTTTTTTTAGTTGCTGTGATAATATTTTTTATTATAATTTTTTTCACTTTTTTCTTTCATAACTTTAGGCTTTTATCTTTCAAATACAATTAAAAATTAATCGGGAACTTAATTAAAAATATGATAAGCGAGTTTTTATAAGCGTAAGCTCTATTATCTAACATGGTACCTAATAATAGATCTCGATAAGTGATTCTCAGTGGTTAGCTATCTGATCGCGAGGAGAGAGTAGGCACATATATTATCAAAGCGCGTTCATTCAAGAAAAATAATAATTTTGCTGTTACGGATAGTAAATCTTAAGTGCCTATGAAAACATTTGGTCCTTCTTCGTTATAATAACGTAATTCGAAATATTGAATTCCAAGTAAAACTAATGATATCTATTTATATGCCATGCCGCAATAATGAAAATATCCAAAAATTACGAAAAACGGTAAGGCAGAAAAGTAATTATTAATGAAAAAAGTTTTCGAAAACAATTAACGAAAATTAAGTTTTGCTAAATTGGCCAAAGATTTTCAGTTTTCAGTAAATATTTATCCCCCCCCCCTCCTTTTTTTACGATTATAACTCTTTGGTTTCTTTTTTGCAAAACTCAATTTTTCACAAATTGTCTTCAAAAACTATTTTCATTAATAACTCATTTTCTACCTTATCGTTTTTCGTAATTTTTGGATATGTTAATTACTGTGACATAACAATTAAGTAGGCACCATTGGTTTTTACTTGATATTCAATATTTCGATTTTCGAATTTCGCTGTTATTGTAATTATAGTGCATATGAGTGCGTGGGAACTATCAACAGCTGTGAAGGAATTAGCAGCAGTAGTAGCAGAAAATCACGCATGTGCAAATTAGACAGTGTGCTCGAGAAGAGGAAGGGAAAAAGGAGACAAGATACAACACCTGCTCGGGCAGAGAAGCTAAAACGACATAGAAAAGAATGAACGTGTGAAGTCGCAGGCGAGAAATGGCTGGCTAATACCAGTATGAGTTCAGGGAGAGGAAAAAAAGTCGATGTCAAAGAAAATGTACATGTAAATAGCGAGGACGAGAATTTGAAACGACGCTAATTTAGGATAGACGGAGTTATCTGCCCTTTGTAAAATTTTAAAATTCTTAGCGACTCTCATTTAGGACAATATCAAAACTTTTATTTAAAAAAAAAAAAATGGCCGACTCGAATATTTTATTTATTTCCTTTATTTGCTTGTACATTTGCGACGTAACGGTCACGTTACATTATAACTGTTACATAATTATGGACAATAACTCATTTCGATTTATTAAACTTTCTTTTAACACATTCTTAATGATGCAACCTGGTGCTATCGAAAATACAGCAGCAGCAGCAATTACCAGAAAACAACAAAAACAGTCAATTATGTAAAATACTTAATTCTGATTGGTTAAAAGCTCAAAATTTGATTGGTTACTGTAATCCAACTTCACGAATCAAAAAACAGGCGTCCTGGGATCCAGCTGATCAATATTTAAGGGAAGACCCAAACTTCTCCAGCAGCTTACCAAAGAGGAGAGAAGACCGGAGACAGCATTTTGACATCACCAACTTAGCAAACGACAAATCTGTACCAAGTTTAGGATCAACAAACACATCTGAACAAACGCCCCATCAACCGTGAGTTGAATAATAATTCCACGTCAAAGAGATGACAAGGCTCTTAAATTGTCTTTCTTGAATATTTTCATTGAAAACCAAGCTATACGCTCTTATTCTTCGACATTGTTAACACTTTCACCATAAAAGAATAAAACATAGTGACATATTTTATCGACAAAAAAAAAATAGTTCATACTAAGTTGTCTCCCTTGAATAATTTCCATTGAAAACGAGCTCTTGTTCTCCGATATTATTATCAAACCACCCAGCACAAGGATAACACCTATTGACATATTGTATCAACAAAATATTAATTACGTTACGTGGTCTTCCTTGAACAATTTTCATTGAAAAGTAATCTCCTATTCTTCAATATTGTTTACAAAACACAACATATTGATACATTTTATCAATAAAACAATAAAACATAGTTAAGTTTTTAAGTTGCTTCCCTTGAAAATATTTCATTGAAAACAAATTCTTGTCCTCCAATATTGTTGTCAAACCACCCAACGCAATAATAATATATATTGGCATAGTTTATCAAAATTTTATTATTTGTGCTAAGGGGTCTTCCTTGAACATTTTTTATTAAAAATAAATGAATAAAGCAAGCTCTCATTCTTCAATATATTATCAACAGCACCCAGCACAAGGAATAACGTATAAAAAAAAATGTTTATGCTAAGTTGTCTCCCTTGAACATTTTTCATCTAAACTCAAACTCTTTCTTTTTTTTTTTTACATAGGCATCACCACTTATCAAGGCCAAGAGACAACTTGAGGATAAGGGGTAAAGAGTGTACAGTAGAAATTGGACATATATATAGCAATCGTTAGTAATGGAAATTTGGTAAATTTGTAAACTTATATGGAACGGCTCATCAAAAACTTGTTTACGTTAGACTTGAAGACAACCATATTGTAGTCAGCTGGAAAGCAGGAAAACGGAAAACAATTCCATAGGCGTGCAGTTCTAAAAAAAAGAAGTTTTGTTCATAGAATCTACGTTTATGTTTAGGCACAGATAATGTGTGGGGGGAATTATTGATAGTGTTTTCTGCTAGACGGGTGTTTCTTGTGAAAGTTTGGCGAGGGGGGGCATAGATTGGAGCTCAGTCGAGCACCTGCCATGACAATAGCGATAAAGCAGAGACAAACTCGCAACATCTTTTCTGTGAGAAAGAGGTTGCAGAGAAGAGAAAATGATATTCTCTACGAGGCTACAAAGTCTATCTTGAACTCTATCAAGGCAGGACAACTCCTTTCTAGCAGTTCCTGCCCAGATGTGCCAACAGTACTCCATCCTTGGACGTACCTGGCTCTTATAGAGAATTGCATCAGCAGTGAGATATCTACTGGATCGATAGGAGGATCCCACCATTTTTCCAGCAGTCTTGGCAACGGATTTAATGTATTCTCCGATATTATTATCAAAACCACCTAGCAGAAGGAATAACACATATTGACGTATTTTATCAACAAAGAAGAACGTGAACAAAACTGGTTTTCTTCTATCGCCGATCAAGACTGAAATGCTAAATGAATAATATAAACAGCAGGGACAAATTGTTGTTGAACTGAAGAACATTTTATTTTATTTGAGTGTCTTAGATTTATTTAAAAATAAACGATTGAGCAATCAATCGCTTAAAATTAACATATTGTCTGTCTGGTTCTTTCCTGTCACCATACGCTTATTTTTAATATAACATAACGAAGAAGCAACCATTTTGCTTTATACGTATTTATCGCAATATATATGGTTGCTTTCTCTAACACAATAAAGTTAGCTCTTTTATGTGTTTATAAAGGGAAATAACTCTAATGTGATTGCATAATAGACTGTCGACCAATAATCGTGTTGAAGGCGTTACCAATATTTTGTGAACTACAAAGAGGCTTATTTCTCGTGATTTATTAATAATATAATCTGCTAATAGTTTTGAAGTCCATAAATTCTGTGACCTTATACAAAAATACAGAATTGCAATTACTAAATAATGCTGTGTTAAATCAATTTAGACAAAAATAAGATAAACATTTTTTTTTTTTTTTAAACCCAATCTTTTAGAGGAATAGTTTCTTAAGGTGTTTTGCTTTGGGGACGGGGTATTTTATATATGTCTAAAATGGAAATTTGCATCAATGGGGAAAAAAAGTGAATATTTTTACAGTTCTTGTAAAAACAAGAGGATTCGGTAGTTGTGATATCGAAGAAGACAGAATTGTTAGTTTGTTGCAGAGGGGTAGGGAAAGGTGATAAAACCAATCGACGGACGAAAAGAAAATGGCGATAGCAAAAAAGAATGGCAAAATGCTGAAGTACATTAAAAGACGACGAATCGCCTTTTATTTCCAAAAAGAAATAAGTGCAAATGGTCAATTCGAAGATTGTTGTCAGTCCAAGTATATTTCTTTCTTCTTCTTTCTCTTCGGTTCGAAATAAGAAAAAAGAAAAAAGGGGTGTTGCTATTTTTAGCATCCGGCAGTAATGCCAGTGTTTTTGCCGCTAAGCGGCAATGCGGCATATATAAAATTGTTTACCCATGAAAAATGGTCGGCGTAGCAAAATACGAACCACGATGTAAGTGCACCACGACAAGTTTAAGAACCGTGCATTATAGGGTCAGAAAATAGTAATCAAAACGTTTTCCGCTCAATTATATAAAGTATACTTCATTAAAAGCTATTAATTAAACCCAATGTTCTCTTTTATTCCCTCCATATTAGAAAGGAAGGTCAGTGAGAAGTTTGGGAATATTTTAATGAATAAATTGGCTTTTGAATAGACAGATGAGAATGAAAGAATGAAGCTCTCTCTCTTTCTCACTCTCTCTCTCTCTCACACACAGAGAGAGAGAGAGTGTGTGTGTGAGAGTGAGTGAGAGAGTGTGAGTGACACGCTTTGTAAGTATGAGTATGCGTGAGTTGACATGCTAGCAAGCTGAACAAATGGGCGCCAAGGATGCCAATTTGTGGATTTCAGTTCAACTTGTTTATTGAAGAAAAATCTGGAGTTTAAGAGATCAAAGTGCGCCCCCCCCCCTCGGGGGTCCGGGCGTATGACTAGCAAATACCATATGTGGGGGTAACCCCACATATCTGACCTTGGTCACTGAAGGGGCAACCCTTCATACCAACAGTTTCTAATCCAGCTCCCACTTCCCTCCTCTCGGGAGCTGGATCCCCTCTTTCCCTCCCCCTTCCACCTATCTCCACATTAAAAAACGGCCTCCTGCCTAATTTGCTCAGTGGGGAAGCAAATAAATAAACAAAGTGGTTCTCAGAAAGTTCTCTGAATTAGTCCAAAATATAATTATTTGTTTTTATTCAGGATAGTATATGTGTGCGCAAACGGCCGCACATCCTCGTTTTATTTTTTGTTTTGTTCATGTCCGTTGGTTTAATGATTTGTGTTGTTTTGTTTGTTACAAAGGAGAATTAAAAAAAAAAAAAAAGATATCGTCATGTAAACTAGCTTTTTTTGTAGTTGTTTTTCACAATGTAAGAAAGTTGTGTTATTTTTTAACCAAATTTTGTAGCGAGAAAAACAATATCAAAAAGAAAGGATGATAAAGTCTGATGTCTACAACTCGCCGTCCAAAATCAAAGTGTGTAAACTCGTTTGTGCACACATCATCTGCACATACACAATCTATCTATATATAAAAGTGAAAGTGTCTGTGTGTCTGTGTACATTTCCCTACACAATGACTCTGTCAATTTTAAGCCTACAGATTCGAAATTTGATATACATGGTACTGAGATTTGGGAAAATCGATGTGATTGGTTTTCAGACAAAGATTTTGCGATGAAGGGGTCAAAGTTCAACGATTTGACCTTTGAGAACTCTACCAAACTCCTCCTACAATTTTGGGTCTAAACACGTGAAATTTTAGATATAGGTTCCTTGGACATGGATCTAACTTAATAACTTGATTTGAGCCCAAAAGAATAAACGTTAAGGGGTCAAAAAAGGGGTCAAAGTTAAAAAAAAAAAAAAAATTTACCTCTGCGGTCTCTTCCAAATTACTCAGACAATTTCTGGTCTAAATATTTGAAATTTTACATAAAGTGTATTCAGAGATAGGGCAAGCTTTTACATCAGTTTGGGTCGAAAATTTTTAGTTACCAATATATAAATGTATGTATGTATGTCTGTTTGCATGTCTGCCTAAAACTTTCAATAGATGCGACGGATTTTACCAAGATCAGTATCGTTTTGAAGTTCGACGTTTCATACAACAAATATCGAAAAATCTAATGGCTAAAAACATTAATATCTTCCCCTTCAACTAGACACTTTTCTACAGAGGGGGGGGGTCACTTTTTTCGCCGATATTTTTTAAAGTTATCCTAAAGTTTCTTTTTTTTTTTTTTTTTTTCGGGGTTCCTTACAACATCACCTCTACAACCCCAGGTAATGCCGGGTACCTCCACTAGTTACAAATAAAAAACAGCCTAATGCTAACTTCTACTTTCCTAGGCGAAATTTATGTGTGATTTTGAACCCTTTAAACTGTCAATTTCTGATTAATATCAAAGATACATTACCTGAAAGTGCTTCGTTCAAGCTCCTCGGCTTAACGTTCACAGGGAACACGAGCTTGAATGGATACATTGAGATCATTGCCAAGGCTGCTGAAAAGAAGGTGGGCTCTCTCTACCGTGCTAGAAAGTTACTTACGTCTGAAAGTATCCTGTACCTCTACAAAGCCACCATTCGCCCATGTATGGAGTACTGCTGTCACATTTGGGCTGGTGCATCTACTACTAGTGTCTTGCTCCTGGACAGGGTTCAAAAGAGAGTCGCCAACCTGATAGGTTCTGAACTGTCATTTAAGCTTCAGCCCCTGTCCCATCCACAAGATGTTACATCCCTCTGCCTGTTTTACAAACATTTTAATGGTGGATGCTCTAACGAACTACAAGCCCTTGTACCCCCTTGACAAAACCAGACAAGCAGTGAAGTCCCACCCCTACACAGTAGAGATCCCTAGATGTAAGAAAACCTGCTACTCTAATAGTTTCTTCCCAGAACTGCTAGATTTTGGAATTCTCTTTCGGGTTTCTGTTTCCCCAATTGTACTGACATGTAGAAGTTCAAGCGTAATGTGAACACATCTTGCTGCTAAACTCCCCACATAGTACCCCTATAGCTTATGTCCCTAATAGCCCCCTACATCAAAGTGGCAATGTGCTTTGTTTGGGGTGAAAATGTGATAAAAAAAAACATTTTTTGAAGTTTAATCACAAACGTCAAATATTATACTTCCTTCGTACTACAAGACATGCAAATAAACACTTGTTGGATGGGTTCATTGGGGTTTTTTTTTTGATTAATTAAAATAAAGAAAATAAAATTTCTTGGGTTTTTGGTCTCATGCCAAAAGTCACATCCGAAAATTGTTGGGAACGAGAACTGAGATGTTTCACCTTCATCTCATGGAATTTCTTTGGCAGAAAAGGGAAAAGCGTTATTGCCATCAGGGAGCAGTATGTGATATGATTTTTTCTTTTCATTAACTAACAAGTTTATTTAATTTTTGTTGTTGATTAATTAACGTCGTTTCATTGTAACTGGTTGTTTACTTTTTTTGTGTGTGTGTACGTTAATTAATAAGTGTCCCAAATTATACCTTACAAATGTTTATTGTTGCTATGTTTATGCTGGTTATCTCCCCTAGACTCGAGATTTTGTTGCTATAAGCATCTTTCACTCCTATTTGAGGTCCACATGAAAGATGGGGGGGGGGGTAACTTCATTATCGAATAGGAGGGGATTTAATTCTTATAATTTTTTGAAGAGTTGTGTCCCTTCGACCAAGTTGCATTTTTATTTTATTTTATCTGATAACAATTTTTTAGACATTTTACATTTTCAAATTTAAATGGAAGCTTTCAAAAATCTATATACATAAACGGACGGTTTAAAATACGTTGAAATTTTAAATAGATGCATTTCTTGTGTATATTAAAAAAATATATATATAAATGCGACACGTTGGGTTACCCATTAAGCTCTTATTAGATCGTTTGATTCAGAAAAAAAAAACGAGTTTGCAAATTCAGTTAAAGATATTTAAAAAAAAATTAAAAAAATAAAAAAAATAAATTTCCGCAGCAGTCACCAAATCCTAGCTTGTTAAAGATAGCTTGTTTACTGTTAGCAGAGGTATGATTCTGGTTTTGTGCCATTCTAGGAGGTTCACCCTCCCAAGCAGTTACCTTCTTACTAGACACCGCCAAAAATGGCCGAAAAATCAAGTTGTTGACGAATTTACATTTATTAAAATCCATTATTTCTGAGTAACTTTTTTTTTTCCAGAAAGATAAAACCCTAAATTTTATCATATAGTAAACAGAATAATGTAAAACTTTTTCTACTATTTTTAATTAAATTTTAAATGTTAAATTTTCCCCAAAAAGTAAACAATTGACATTTTTTATCTTGCACAAAAAACGTATATAAATAGTTTAAAAAAAAAAAAAAAGAAGGTTTTTGAAATAATTTATTTATTTGTTGTCTAACTAAGATTTAGGGTGATTTTCTATGAGAATATGCAAAAATATTATAATATAAGTACCTGGATTTCAAATAATTCGACTTATTCATATAGGCAACCAGTTACTTCATGTCGATTTAGACAATGTTTACATTTGAACTTGATAAAAAGCAAACTATGGAAGACCAAACAGGCCAAAAAAAACTTATTTTTCAGTGACGAAAATTTCAATGTATTATTAAGCTGAGGCTGGCCAGTACCAGATGGGTGACCATTTGTATGAGTTTGGTTTTTAATGTGTATGTGTGTGGGGGGCCAGGATCCCCAAAATGGGGGGGGGGGTTAAAGCAGAATTAAAAAAAATATTTCAGCGTGTTCGCTCCACTGTAGTCGAAAGGCGGCAAACGTTTTCAAACGGGATCGAAAAATTGATGATATTTTTAACACAAGGGCACAATATTTATCGAATTTTTTTTTTTTGTATCAATTCTTTCAAAGCATGCCCTGTTTAATAATGGTCATGCATTATTTGGCTCGCTAAAAAAAAAATTGTTAATTTATTTATCAAAAATTTTTAAATGGCTTTTTTCGTATAAATATTTAAAAAAAAAATTTTTTTGTTTTGCTTAACTTAAATTAATTATTTTACTTAACATATTCACCGAATTTCACACTTCAAAACGCAAAAGCGGGATAATTAAACACAATCTAAGTTCTGATATTCAGACGTCAAAATAAGGTATGCAAAGTTTTTTTTTTTTTTTTTTTAATCTATAATCCTGTCCCTTACAACAACACAATATGTTTTGTTCAGTTTCAGATGATTATTTTAAGCATATTTGGAACCCCCTCAAAACCGGGGGGGGGGGGGGGGGTTTGTAAGCAAAAAAAAAAAAAAAATATATATATATATATATATATAAATATCGTTTATGAAAAATAAGTACACTGTTATAAAGTTCATTCTTCTCTTAATAATCGCTGAAAATTTCGTATTGATTGGATAATTACCTGATTTTCGGTAGATTTTTAAAAAGACGGTCCGTCAAAAAGTACTTACCTGCCCCCCCCCAGTTTTGGCAGTGCCTACTTCTAACCCTTTGAGAAGGGGTTAGTTTATTACTAGCCACCTGATGCGCCTCTACCAGGGAATACTTCTGAATTAGATGTAATGTATACAACGATTTCCAACCACTTCAGAGAGATTGGGGGAGGGGCTTGATAAATGAGTACCTCACGGATTGAACAACAATCAAAAGAAACGCCGTTATGAAGTATCATGTTCCCTTCTTTTACACAAAAAGAACGACCCTTTTCTCCACCAGGTTGTGACTTGTAATGAAAAGTGGGTTCTTTACAACCAAAAATGCTTAGCTCAGTGGTTAGACACCAACAAAGACCACAATATTTCCCGAGGCCAGAGTTGCACTGAAAGAAGGTCATGCTGATTGTTTGGTGGTCTGTAACCAGTTTCATCCATTATAGTTTTTTAATGCAGGTGAAATCCTTACAGCGGAAAAGTACTGTCAACAAATCAATGAAATGCATCAGAAACTTCGACAACAACACCCAGCATTAGTCAATAGAAAAGGCCTAATTCTCCTCCATGACAATGCTCAATCACACATTGCTAAACTGACCCTGCAGAAGTTGAAAGAATTAGGCTACAAAACTCTGCCTTATCCACCATACTCTCCAGACCTCTCAGCATGAGAAATGCTTCAAAAACCTAAGTGATAACAAAAACACGTTCAACGACTTCATTGCCACCAGAATTGGCATAGATACAATTGTTTTGTGTCGACAAAAATGTGTTGATTCTGATGCTGCCTATTTTTATCAATAAATTTTTGTTTGAGCCAAGATATGTTCATCTGAATTTAAAAGTTGAAAACCGCAAGAACTTTCTTGTCAAGCTGATATATATTTGGACGTCAAGAACTCTTCTGATTTGGTTTTTAGCGTGTAAAAGTAGTTGCGAAGGGGTCAAAATTGAAAAAAAAAAAAAAATGGTTGGCCTTGATATGAGTAAATTAACTTCTAACATGTGTACATATTCATTTTCAGCTTGAAGTCACTTAATTTTTAGCCTTTTTTTTTATCCATCTGGTGATAGCTCAAACAGTAACAACAAAGACTGAAAGGCTAAATAATGACTAAGGCTGGTGTGTTGAATGTTTTTGTTTCAATTCCATCTGATGGTACTGAAATAATTTTTTTTTTTTAACTTTTGAAATTATCATATTGGGTACAATATAATAATCAATAGATAATTTGCTCTATAATAATAAATACAAAATCTGTATGAATTAAAATATATCCAAGCATATTTTACATTCCATTAGAGTACTTGTAAAACAGGTACAGGGATGCAACATTGCCGTGATGGAACAGAGGTTCA
Source organism: Euprymna scolopes (assembly GCF_053919585.1). Classification (NCBI taxonomy): domain Eukaryota; kingdom Metazoa; phylum Mollusca; class Cephalopoda; order Sepiida; family Sepiolidae; genus Euprymna; species Euprymna scolopes. Next base: position 158,540,488 of record NC_136483.1, read on the forward strand.
GGCTTGGTAGAGAGTGCAGGACCTATTACATTTGAGACTCTTTTTTTAGACCCCGTCTATGAGTGAGAGACTAGTGGTAGATGCAACAGCCTAGATGTGGCAACGATACTTCATGCTTGGGTGAATTGTGGCTTTGTAAAGATATAAGATGTTCTGTGGTGGGGGTAATTTTCTAGCATGGTAGAGGGAGACTACTACTTAAAGATATAAGGAACTTGAAGCATTGAAGCATAAACTTTTTCTGAAAATTACTGGATTTAGCATTAAATAACCAGAAAAGGGTTGATATGTTATAAAACAAAACAGCCAAACCTTTCATGCTTTCCTTGGTCTTCTTTTATGGACTGAAACTGCTGCAGCAGCTGTTCCACATTTACTAACCAAAGAACTCATCCACCCTTTCCACATGGCTACATAATCAACATTTCTTGCTTTGTACACATTTTCATATACTGTGCACATTTAATCTTCCTCTGTGATCATTAGATCTAATGTCTTTAAGACCTGCATTGAACATCCACTAATGTATCGTTCTTGTTAGGACGATACAAAAGTATAATGCAAAGGGAGTAATTCTTTACTTCTTTGGGCACAGTTGCCTCCCCTTGTCCGTAGTCCTAAACTTTAAATTCTTGCAAGATCGACGACCGGAAGTAGAGAGTGGAAGGAAAACAGAGTGACTTTCAAGATGGAGAAATGAGCATCATTCCGTTCGTTCCTATTATCATACTTGGACTTCTAACCTTTCATGCATTATGTTTGAATTGTCATTACGTGTGTGTGTCTCTCCATAATAAACGTATATCGTTTTTTAACCTTTCATGTACTATGTTTGAATTGTCGTTATGTGTGTGTGTGTGTCTCCATAATAAATGTATTTCGTTATGTAACAGTGAGTGATTTTCTTATTTGTTCATAATTGTCCCATTCTTTCATTATGTGTTGCAAACATACCCACGAGAAGGTTGGACACCCTGCGGTAAGATATTTTATATTAGGGTGATCCTAAGGCATCCCACTATATAACAGTTCTCATATCATTTCCTGCCATGCAATGCATGTCCTCAACCCTTACTGGCCAGGCTTGATTTCCAAACATCATCACACTGTGTAAACATGTTTGAGAGACTCTTTTCTTGATCAACGCTGGTGACCTTTTGTTAGTTATTAATCGCAGATGTTTTTGAACTTGCTTCATCCACTCCTAACTTTTTCAATCAGACTAGCACCTGCTCCACCATGTGCTCCAAAGGTAAAACTTTGCCATCATCAAATAGCTTCCCCATCCAGATATACTTTCGCCACATCAGAGTTCTCATCCATCTTCATTGTCTTACACTTCTTACACAAATAGGTTAATGTGTCTTGACCTACTAGTAATTCCACTGCATTTCTTATGTAGTGGAATTATTGGTGGTCAGGCAGTGATGTTTCGACCACTATAGTGGCAGAGAATAGTAAGAAAAAAAAGAAAGGAAAAACAAAGAAGAATATGATAAGAAACAAACAAAGAAACAAAGAAAAAAAACAAAAAAAATAGAAAAATAAATAAAAGAAAAAAGACAAAAGGAAAAAGAAAGGAAAAAAGGAAAAAGAAAAACATAAAAAGGAAAAAACGAAAAAGAAAAGAAATAAGAAAAAGAAAAATAAGTAAAAAAAGAAAGAAAAAAGACAAAAACATTCTTCAAAAAGTATTTTCCATGTATTTATTTGTATATGTTTTTCCATTTCTTAAAATAAATTAAATATAACAAACAAATTCATTGGCATTATGTGGCAAACTATCCTCATCTTAATTGTAATATTCACAACATTTCAGCTGATGTATACTTCAATCTTCTTCAGGTGCATCTTTTGGACTTTCAAGACCTTCTAGTCGAACTTAGGAACCTCGACAGAATTTCAAACTGAAAAATTCATTTAATCCAAAGAAATAGATTGTTCTCATTCAGTCACCCATGAACAGGTAAAACTTTTAATTTATTCTATCCATGGCCAACGAAATGGGAACAATCTTCCTCTATAGATTAAATAACGAGTTCAGTTCAAAATTCCATCCAGATTTCAGAGTTCAACAAAAAGTATTATTTGGACAGCTATTGTCATCTTAGATATTATTCTCACATTTCCGCCGATGTAACCTACTTAGAGTAAGTCTTGTCAAACTCACGAATCTGTATGAAATTTGTAACATAACCTTTTATTCAATCCACTGACGTAGCATGACTGAATAGAAGGCATGTTTGACATAAGGATTCCTCTTTACAACAAGACACGCCTGAAAAAGGTCAGAGGTTATAAGAAACAAAAAGTTGTGAGAATAACATCGACAATGAAACCAGTAGTCCTAATAATCAGAATTATCAATCCTCATCTCAGAAAATTCCAAAACATAATATCCAACTAGAAGGCTCTCAAGTTTTAAAAGATTCACCTGAAGAAGATCAGGAATTACATTGGCCGAAACATTGGGAATAAAACAACCAAGATGAGAATAGTAGTTCAAATAGTGCAAATGATACACATTATTATCATCATCACAAAGGTTAAAGGTTAAGCATAATAGATTCGGTGCCTCGTAACTGAATGAAAGCACAGATCTACTGTATCACTTAAAAAGACTCTCCAGTCACAGTAGTTGTTTTTGCAAGTCATTACCAAAAAGAAAAGTTGGTTTGTGCTTTAGGCATTCATACACTACCCTTAACCACCCAAGCACAAACAAATGCAATGAACAACAAATGCCTTTTATCAAATACAATAAAATTTCATTTTTTTTTTATCGACTTGCATAGTTTTAAAGTTCTGAAACCATTTTAAAGTTTTTTTTTTTTCTTTTATTTACATAAGATTCTGTTGATAGGTTTTTGGAGACAGTAAAAGTTTTTTAATAAATAAATTAAAAAAAAAAAGTTATCTTACTACTATCTCTAAATATGACCTCCACCCTTACCCCAGATATAAAGTTTGTGGTAGATAAGCCCTTTTTCTTTTTAACTATCTTCTAAGCCTGAATTAGCAACCATCTCTACACAAAATCAACCACCATTTTTTTAAATTGTTTGTTTAAGTAAAAAGTGATGCAACCGAATTATCTTCCAAATTTCCACATTTTTAAATTATATAGGTAAATAGAAAAATTACATTTTCTTTCATTTGGTTAAGTTTATTGCCTGTATATTTTATTTGTTTTTGAGTTCTTGGCTGTTGTCTATTGCATGAGCAGAAAGATTTAATTATAATAATCTTTGCAAATGTGGCTGATTCTAAAGATGTGATAAATTCAATCTGAATCCTCCTCAAAAGAGAGAACTGAGGCATCACCAGCTTCATAATCCTCAATCATTGATTTTAACGCATTTTGCTGAAAGAAAAAAAAAGAGGTTAGAATTAGTTACAAAAAAATTCTTTGCATTAAACAACAATCAGTGCTAGTTCATAACTCCTCCCCTCCAAGAAAAAAAAAAAAATTCTATGTGCTAGTACCTGTCATGAAAAGAAAATAATGTACACCAAAATAACGTAAATTGATCAAGTAGTGTTATTTTTATAAAGAAAATAATTTTTAAGCAATTAATGGCAATTTATAGCTCACCCTTCTTCATGTTAAGAATGGCTTTCTAAAATATTGAAAAGGATTAAATTATTTGGAATTATCTTCCTTGTCCTGCAAAATGGCATTAAGAAGTTGTCGCTTGTCGTTTAGCCGTAACGTTTGATTTTCTCTTTTTAAAATAAAATTACTTGATCAATTAGGTATGTGCAATTTAATGGTGAAAACTGATAGGGCCTATGGTTATGAAAGCCAGCTTATCATATTTTTTTAAAAATATTGAATAAACGATGCTTAATTCAATAATATAATTAGTTCGAGAAAAATTTTTTTTTTTAAGTTAGAGTGATTTTATTACCACCGACTGTTTTTTTTTTTTTGTAATGTTCCTGCAATCTCTATCTCACAGACGAAATGTTGCGAGTTTGTCTCTGCTTTATCGTTATTTTCATGGAAAGTATTCGACTGAGCTTCAATCTATGGTCCCCACCTCGCCAAACTTTCACAAGAAACACTCGTCTAGCTGGAAACACTTTCAATAATTCCTCCCACTCTTTATCTGTGCCTAAACCTAAACGTAGATTCCATGAACAAAGCTTCTTTCTTAGAACTGCACACCTGTGGAATTGTCTTCCGTTTTTCTGCTTTCCAGCTGTCTATAATATGGTTGTCTTCAACTCCAACGTGAACAAGTTTCTGATGAGCCGTTCCACTTAAGTTAACAAATTTACCGAACTTTCATTACTATCGATTACTATATTGTCCTTTTGACTGCTGTACACTCTTTAACCCTTATCCTTGAGTGGCCTATCGGCCTTGATAAGTGGTGACGCCTATGTAAAAAAAAAAAAAAAAAAAAAAATATTAAAAAGAACTTTTTAATTATTAACACCTACAATGCTTTATTTTGATTAAAAAAAAATTTTAAAAAAGCAAAAAGTAAATTCATGGGTTTTGATTTTTAGCACTTAAAACTATTAGTTTAGTAAACGTTTTTTTTTGTTTACACAACATACTAACATATTAAGACTTTTTTTTTTGATAATGGTTCATTATATTCTGTGATCATTAATTAATAAGTATTGGAAATTTCATTAATATTGGTTGGTGAACTTTTAAGTGATGGGAGGGGTTTATAGATTTTGAGGATTCGCCATTCACTTTACATGTGCTTTGATCAATGTAAATGAGTTTTGGTGAACAATATTTTTTTTCCATCAGAGGTATGTACACAAATTTTTTAATTTTACTATTTTTGCTTTTTCATGAAGGGGGTGGGGGATAATTGATTTGCATCCAACAATCTAAAAAAATAAAATAAAAGTATACTTAAAAAAACTTGGTGGTTGTCCGAAATCCCTTCTATATTAAAAAAAACAAAAATACAGAAAATTCTTTATGTACATACCCATGATAGAACAAAATGATCATATTCTAAAACTCACACAAATTAATCAAATAATTATTTAAAATCACTTGAAAATGCTTTATGAAAAATTGTAGGCATTACAAGATTGATCTCACAAGTTTAAATTATTGTTCAGTTATCTCCCCTTATTTCTTAAAGATGGTGATGCAAGGGAGTCCCTTCTCACTTACTCATGTAATTTGATTTTAGTTTAAAATTCAACCACTATCTTCATGATTTTTGGAATACGACATTTTCATTCTGGCATGGGTATGTACATCATATAGATTTTTTTTTTTCTTTTAATATAGAGAAAATTCTGGACACAAACTAAAAACTCATATCAATATATGCGTGTGAAGATTTACAGGTGTCAGATCACTATAAACATTCCAACAGCTGATGTGAGAATGTTAGATGAACACAGCTATAGAATCACTTTTCATTTTTTTGATAAAACCGCAACGCTGCCAATAAACATGCTAAATGAAGCGAAAGTAATTCATCCAAATTCGATGCAGTAATAATGATGTAAACATCTTGATGCCTTCGTTCAGTCTCAAAAGACAAAGGATACCTCCGTAGGGGCAGCTGCAAGTGTAATTGTGTGGCAAGGGTTGCGCAATCCCCAACCACACCTCACCTGAATCGGTACTGCTTTAGTCCAGTGGCATAGAGAAATCCAGACAACTGGAAACAATGCCAAGATAAGGGGAGAGCACATACAGCATCTGAAAGTCCAAAATGGTCACCCATCTGGTATTGGCCAGGTTCATTGTTGCTTAACTTTGGTGATCAGATGGTTCGGTTGTTTTGTTTTACGGCATATCAACCCTTTTTTTTTTAGTTATTTAATGCTGAATCCAATTATTTTAGGAATAGTATTCATGTTGCATTCAGTTATTTTGAAGGAGGTTTTTACTATTCAAGCTCGTATCTTCAATCGCTAGTTTGTAGTGTTTGGTTTGGTTGTTTTATAGTGAATTTTATCGTTTTTGTTCCCTGCCCTGCAGAACATGAATGAGTTTTGCAATGGGAGACGAAAACGGGTTACAGTATTAATGTTTGGTACGTTTTAAGTTAGGAAACCAGTCAGGAAGTAGGGGAGATATAAAGAGACAGGGGAAAATGGGAAGAAGGAAAAGGGAGAAAAAAGGCTGTTTTTGGTTTTACAGAAAAAGGAGGGGGGGGTTGCAGAACATAATTAAGTTTTGCAAAAGGAAGTAAAAAAAAAAAAAAGCATCAATGTTAGATGCATTTCGTCTCAGGAAGCCAATATCTTCAGACAGCCTGATCTGATAGCACCAAAGATCTGATGGGAAACGGTGTATCAAACATGATTATGCCGTACAACATCTACAATGCTGTATGCTTAGTGGAGTGTATGGTTATAATGGATGCAGATAACAAGCCTGCAAGGAGATAAATATTTAGCTTAAGGAAGAATAGACTGATGTCTTTGAAATGGTCATGTACACTTGGATAAAAAGTTCCATGCTGTGATTATTATCCACCTAAGATTTCCAAAAGGTATTAGTCAATCAATTTTTTATGTCCATAAATTAAAAACTGATGATTTTAAGTGATCTTGCAAACTGGTCTAAGTGATACCTATATATGTCAGAATACAAGGACCTGTGGTGTGACAAATAAAGTACTATAGAAAACTCAGTTCTTAGTGACACTCCTCTGGAGGTTGACGGTTCAGTCCTCAGTGTGGGTGATAAGGATAAAACTGCAAATTACTTAGGAATTCTACTTGGTCATGGCTGATGAAATGAGAACAAGCTACCTCCTGTTGATTAAATAAATGGTTCTGTTCAAAATTCTCTGCATATTCCAGAATTCAACAAGTTACACCTGAAGACGGTTTTAGGTTACATCATCTGAAAATGTTATTAGAATAACATTCAAGATGAAAACAGTAGTTCAAATAATACAAGTTATCAATCTTCATTTAAAAAATTCAGAAACATTAAAAAAAAAAACTAATGTATTTATTAACAGTTAGGAGTTGATATGTAGGAGAGAGATCTTAGGAAAAGAGATTTTAGTAAAGAGAAGTATTTCAATTCGTAGGTAATAAAGTAAAAATTTCATAAATAAAAGTAAAAATAATATAAAATAAAATAAACAAAAACAATTAAAAAAAAAAATACTTACCATTACAGGACGAGACCTAAAGTAGAGTAGGATATCAGTAACTTTGATCTTTTTTCTTTTAGCATGACTGAAATAATTAAAAAAATAAATTATTGTTTTTAATTATTGTTAAACGATTGCCACTCTGGAGAGAAGGGGGTGATACTAATTGTACAGATTTGAGTAACCAATCGTAGAAGAAATTGAAATCGAAAAGGATTTCCCAATCTAGGGACTGTTCCCACTCCCAACCGATGGTGTGGAGGAAGAGAGAGAGGCCAGTGAAAAAAAAAATTAATTGAATAAAACTTGAATGATGCATAGTGATAAATAAAAACATATACAAAAAAAATAATTTGCCAAACATTTCATGAAATATCAATCTGCATCAACAAAAGTGAGAATTTAGAGAAAGATATTGAGTAAGTATACGAGGTGGGAGGAGAAAAGACAGGAAGTCATTCTTTGGTTAAATGAAAATCTTGTAACTCCCTTTCCCCCATAAAAGATCGGTAAAGCTAACATTTTCAGTTGTCATAAGAAGAAAAAGGAAAACAAAGCTACAGAAATCAGAGAGAAAGAAAAAAATAATTCAATCAAGTAATTACAAAAAAAAAAAAAAGTAAAAGATAAAAAAAAAAATAAGGAGGTAAAGTTCCAACAATTTGTCCATCAGCTTTTACATAAAAAAAAAAAAAAAAAAAAAAAATGTATGTAATATATAATGTTGCTTTTTTTTGGTCGACATGAGCATCTGGACAAATAGCATGTGATATTTATCCTGGGCAGGCATCTGCCTTCCACTGGAAGTATTTAGGGAATATCAATCTGGTCAGTATCAGATGGGTGATCATTTAGGAATACTAGGTATCATTTCCTCTAACTGGGATACAGCTGAGGATCACATGTGAATTTTATATTTGCTTTCAAACACTAGCTCGTAAGGAGAACTGACATAGCACCTACTATTCTCAAATGGTCACCTATCTGGTAATGACCAGACTCTACCTTGCTTAACTTTCGTAATCTAATGAGAACATGAGTATCAATGTGATTATGCCAAATATTGCATAGATAGTACCATTTGTAAATTAAACTTTTAATTTATCTATAGAGCTGGGAAGAAAAGCAGATTTAAATATTATTTGGATTATTCGAACTACTGTTTTCACCATCAGTGTCATTCACATATTTCAGTCACTGTAATCTTGTTACAACATGTGGCCTTCCTTTCAACAAGCCGCCGACCCCATAGTTGTGTGCCGTGGTTTACTACCTCCATCTCTTCATCGTTCTCGTTGGCTGTGTCATCATCTTTTGGTTCACACTGGCGGCTGCTGACGGAATGCACGCGGGTCACAAAGTAGAAATATTAAAATAAAACAAACACGAAAAACACAAACGCCAATGTTTCACATATATTTGACAGTTGGACTTGTGAGCGTGTGTGTCTTCTCCCCGTTCTATCGATGTTACGTTAGTCTGTCAGTCACAATTCGTCTCTATTTCTGTTTCACAGTCAATTCTAAAAACTGTCCAACCGTTGTCGCTATCAGCTCCCATCCGCAGCAATCGGCATCTAGTTGTCAACTGTCTTCTCTGTGGCGGTATCTGAAGTCGTCCTGGCCACCCTTCCTAATAGCCTGAAGCGCTTCTCTTCTGGAATGCTGACTGGGCTGTACATGTATCTTTTGCAGAGTCAGAGGGATCCTCCTCTGGAGCACTGACCTTTTCAATTTCACTTTGTGAGCCTAGCATCAGAGTTCTTGCAATGGGTGAGGACTAAATACCTAACCATACAATGATGAATATTTATAGATTTTTGAACTACCAGTAAAACTAAAATCCATGGCTCTACCCCTTACCACACCACTAAACTTTTTTCATTTCTGAAATTATATGCATATATTACATGGGTTTTTTGGGTTTTTTTTTTTACAATAATGTGACTCCCCTTCAAAAAAAAAAAAAAAAAAAAAAAAAACAACTCTGTAGCTAAATATTTAGAGATTTTTAAAAAATCAGAATCAGTAATTGTATTGGAATTATGGAATCGTCCCATCACTAAATGCCCACCAACTATAAAATTATTTTGATAAGTACAGATTTCAAAGTAGTTCTACTAAAAAAATATTTAAAAAAACAAAACACTTTAAGTCATCAAAATACTACCATTTTGTTTGGAAATCAATATCCTTTCACATAAATTAATAAATAACAATTTACATTATATATATGAAGAGTTTTAAGCAAATTAATCATAAAAATGTTAACATGATGAAATGGACATTTTTTGTAACTTTTTTTTTAATCTCATATTCTTTTAAAAGTTTGTTACCAATCTTCTATGAAATTTGGAAACCTATCAAGAGAAATATTACTTTTTTGGGGGACAAAATAAACTGGCCTATTTCTTTTTTTTTTATCTTAAAAATAAGACATCTGCATGAAAAGCATCAAGCATAAAAATATTTTTCATACCTCAGTAAGTAAATCAATATTTAAAAAATATTTTTAGGTATTAAAATTATAATTGCATGTTGTTTTCTGTTTTCATAATCTCAATAATTAATTACTCACTGCACAAAAATATGGTCTTCATTTCAGTGAAAATTAAAAAATCTGACTGTTTTGTTAAAACTATTAGCACTAATAATTCATCATCAACTGCTGTTTATAAAACTAACGATAATTCGTTTGCATAAAAAAAAAAAAAATGAAAAAAAATTTTTGCTTAAAATTTAAGATTTATCTCTTAAGGGAGCAGTGGAATGTATCATTCTACAAAACCAAATAAATATTCATTTTTAAACAGTCCTAGCATATTAGATTTCAGTTTCTTATAGATTCATTACAATTCAACTTTGAGTTCTCCAGCATCTTTTCTTTTAATACAGTCTTTTTAAGGTAATACAGCAGATTTATGTGCATTTACTTGGAAATGATTAATTTCTGGGGATTTTCTATGATATATTAGAATTACTTGCACAAAAGTACACTTATATGGTAAATTTCTTTGTCTTGTTTTGCATTCTGACAAAGATATAGTATTTTTACTGAGAAAGTAGTGTAAAAAATGTGGCAAAACACATATGGTCTCAGAGAAAAATATCCAAACATGCCAGTATAGTGTAGTCAACTAACATACTTCTTAACTAACTAATGGAAGTGGTGACAAGACAAATCAGTTCTTCACTTTTATTCATTTATTTTATTTAATTTTATGTATTTACTTTTATTTACTTCAGTATTTTTACTGTGAAGCAATTTATTGAAATGAAATATAAAAAAGGACATTATTGAAAATATACAATAAAAAGTAAAATTACAGATAAAAATAACACAATTAGTCTTTATTTGCACTTTTAATAATAAAAAAATAAGTTTTTATTTTATTTGAAATTTTATAAGAAATATATGTTTATGAAATTATAAAAATTAAAGTTTTTTTTATATTATAAAAATAAAAGTTTTCATTTTGAATTTATATAATAAATATATGTTTATGAAAGTATAAAAAGGAAATTATTGAAATCAAAGCAAAATTTCAAACATCATAAAAAAAAACATATCCAATACATAATATTCCCAAAAAAAAGAGTATAAAAAGATTTTTAACAGTTTTCAATAATTCATTAAAAAAATAAAATTAATTTCAATAATTCTTTATTAAAATAAGACTGAAAAAACTTTTCAATGATTATTAAATAAAAAAAGACCAACCAGAAAAACACAAAAAAAAAAGAAAAAAAAAAAAAAAAAGAGTATATGCACAGGGGAGATATTCTTTCTCATATCATCAAGTCCTTTCTATTTATTTTGGTATTGAAATATTTGAAACATTAATTTTTTTATGTATTACTGTTAAGTGTTCAGACATTATGTTGAACAGAGTGAAGTACGATCCATCAGGAGTCAAAAACATTTCACACACCCCCTTTTCTGATATAATGGAAAAATCCTTTCGGATTCAATTTTGGTTTGAATCAGTTCGCCGCCATCTTTGTTACTGGCAATTACACTCAGGATCTGATCTGAACTACACTGCCTCTATGCCACCATCTTTTTTTACTAGCAATTACACTCAGGATCGTAATACACTCTGTTTAACATAATTTCTCAACACTTAACAATTACTAACATCTATTTTTTTTTTTTACATGGCGGTCACTGCTTATCAAGGCCCAGAGGCGACTCAAGGATAAGGGTTAATAGGCATACATTAGTCATTGTGATTTTAGCGTAGTAAACATTAGTGGGAATTTTGTAACTTGGATTACTTAGGGGGACGGTTCAACAAGAACTTGTTCACGTTGAACTTGAAGACAATCAGATTGTAGTCAGCTGGAAAGCAGGCAAACGGAATAGAGTTCCACAGGCGAGCACTTCTAAGAAAGAAGCCCTGTCCATGGAATTTACGTTTAGGTGTAGGCACAGATAAACAGTGTGGGTAATCTCCTCACTAACGTAATGTACTTGCAATAACCCTTATTCCTGAGTGGCTTCCGGGCCTTGATAAGTGGTGATCACTGTGTAAAAAAAAAAAAAAAAAAAAAAAAAAAAAAAAAAAAAAAAATTGTTGATAGTGGTTCTGGCAAGACGAGTGTTTTCGTGAAAGTCTGGCAAGGGGGGACCAGAGATTGAAGTTCAGATGAGCACCTGCCATGAAAATAACAATAAAGCAGAGACAGGCTCGCTACTTCTCTTCTGTGGGAAAGAGGTTACAGGGAAGAGAAAAGGGCATCCCCACTAAGTACAAAGTCTATTTTGAACTCTGTCAAGACAGGATAAGCTGCTTCTAGCAGCTCCTGCCCAGATGTGGCAACAGTACTCCATTGTTGGCCGAACCTGGCTTTTATATAGGTAGTGAAGATCCATTCCGACCTAGTTTAGTACAGATTGGACTAGTCCAAGCCAGAATGGACCTGGAAGTAATGACAACTCCATACTCTCGAAAACTGGGGACTAAACCATTGGTTGCAGTCTAAGGTTATCGCCAAAACAATCTAGATTCAATAGAGATTTATATAGCTAAATATTCAACAACTGATTGACTCACCTTGAAATGTCCGAAAGCTTTGACAGGATGTGATTCAACATTCGCATTGACGAATTTAGGAGAGCCATTTGAAAATCTTCACTGTAAACTTTGTCTTTATCATTACAGAGCCGTTCGATTTCCACAAAAAGACATTTTTTCAATTCCTAATATGAAATAAAGTAGAAAATAAATAGATACAGGGTGCTGGTTTGGAAGTCAATTTCTAAAAACCATCCAACACATGCCTTCGTGTAAAATAGACGTTATACCGATGATGAGGAATCTCAAAAAGATGAATACACATTTTGAACAATTATAAATCACTTCTAACTCCTCCTGTATGTTGCCATTTTGCTTGTGCTATATTGCATGTCACTAAGGTTATTTTTGATGAGGTGGTTGACCACTTCTCTATTTAACACAGATTCCAGTAACTTACTCATGACGCACAGGAGACCTATTGGCTTGTACTGGGAGGGAGATGGCCAATCACCTGAATTCTTAAATACAGAGCATACTGATGAGATTTTTCAGGGTGATGGGAAGCAATTCTCCTTAAGACAATGCTTAAACAGTTTTCTAAGTATGGCCACTAGTTATGTGGCCCATAAGGAGCAGGTAGTCATCAACTGGTCCCTTCCATTATTTAAGTGACCTACTATGTGGCATTGGATTGCAACATCAAAGTTAGAAACTCTTTAGAACATTTTGAGTGACTGACAGAGAGCAACAATGATAGTTGATGCATTTTTTACTAATGTTTATCCTCTGATGAAAAGAGTCCATCTTTGAATATGTATGAGTTAAGGATTATTCTTTATTATACAGGGCTCTACGGACAAATGTATCTTTAGTCGACCTTTGACAACTAAATATTTTCATTTACTAGCCAAATAGAAAAGTTACTAGCCAAACCCACATGATTTTTAGAATATGACATCTTTGTTCTGTGACGAGTATGTACGTCATAAATTTTTTTTGTATTTTTGTCAATAAGTGTAATAATAAATGTAATATTCACAGAATTTTATGTTGATACTTGAAGGTAAAAACATTATAATTTCTTCAAATAGTTTTTAAACAGCCTTCGTTAAAAAGGAGTATATTGTTCTATTAAACCTTTCATTGTTTAAATAATTTAACTTTGTTCGTTTTATTAAAAAAAAAAAAGTTAAAAAGATATTTTTCACTCAGTAGTGAGCTTTGCAAGTGTCGGTAAAAGAAACACAATCGCCAAAAGATAAGCGATTAATTATATCTAGTCACCACTTTGAAAAATCACTCGCAAATGCGACTGTTTCACACGCAATGTAGAGCCCTGTTATAATTCCTTGTTAAATTTTTTGATAGATCAATAAATATTGTAATTTATTCAATTTTTTTATTTTCATCAATTTTTCTAGCTCTGTCCAGTATATTGAGTTTTTTACGATCTTGATAGCATCTGATTTTAAGATAATATTTATCTTCACCGTTGTAAATTTATTGACATATTGTTGTGGTTTAAATGTTGAAAGAAGAACGAGAAGGTTTGGAAAGAGTGAAGTGAAATATATATTTAACAGAAAATACAGAAACATATATGGGTTGAGTTGGAGCTCCGCTCAACTGGAAGGACAAAGTTACGACCCACTCCCACCGAGTCTCAGGTCCAGACTGCTCCATAGCAGAAACTGGTTACCAGAAGTGACATCAGGAATAGTCCATAGGCATTGGCACCCCAACATCTTTATGAAATTTCACTGATATACTGTATGCACTTAGTAGTGTTCTTAGATAAGTTTTGTATCAGGCGATTTTAACTGAAGTTAACACCTTGTATAGCCTAACATCACAAGTGAATTTGAGAAGTTTAATTACCACACAAGAAATAACTGGCATATAAAATAAACAGTAGGTTTTGATATGACAGGGAGGGGGGGGCGTTTGAAATGAATGTTTCTGTTCAAAGCACAACTGAACCATGATACTTGATTTTTGCATTTTAAACTTTAATTCAAGCCATTATTATATATAAAATAATTTTACAAAATCAACAATAGGTTCTCTACAGTGCAATGTAGACTAATTCACTGCGATGAGACATGTGCAGTATCCTCCCGGTACACCACAATGGATCCCCAACTACAATAGGCAATCAATCGATTTGATTGAAAAATGGACGATTTTATCAATTTCGATGACGATAAAAATATGGGAAGTGTGAACCATTTGTTGACCATCATTCAATCCTGGAAAACGTCGGGTCTCCCTACTTGTCTATATCTATAATATAAAGCTAGACGTGTGTGTGTGTTTGGTCACGAATAGGCTCCTATATGGTTGACTATTATAGAAAACTGATCACATATAATGATAGAAGATGTATCGAGACACAGGAATGGGTATGTTTGATCTGGCATAATGATGATTCATTAAAATTGTGGGGTCTGCGTTCGTGCCTGGTCCACAAAGTATGGAAATAAAAAATTAAAAAAAGACGTTTACAAGTGTTTTTGATATAGATGTACATAAGAATACTTTGATAAGTATGTTTTAACTTAAATAGGGATGGTATAATAAAATTGTGGGGTCTGCGTTCATGCCTGGCCTTCATAGAATGGAAATAGGCACAAACTTTAATAAAGACTTTTCATATCTATCTGCGTAAGTATATTTTGATAATTATGTTTCAGTTTGAAAATATATGGTATAATAAAATTATGGGGTGTTCATTCGCGCCTAACCTCCATAGAATGGAAATATGTCACAAAGTTTAATAAGGTTTTTTAATATAGATCCACAGAATATTGTGATAAGTGTTTCAGTGTGAACAGGTATGGTATAATAAATTATGGGGTTTATCTATTTTATTTTTACTTTCATCATATTATTCTTTGGTTTTGATACCCCCAAATTTGAAGCTATCTCTTTACAGCCCTTCCTTTTCATAACCTATCATACTTTCTCATAAATCAGAGTCCATTTTCTGCAGGCTGTTTTTGAACCCAGTCAACGACGGGTACTTTTGGTAGTATATATATATATATATATATATATATCCTATTCTATATGAATATCTGCCATTATTAAATGTTTATGAAAACTGTTTGAATCTTAAAACAATATAAATATCAAAGAAATAAAATTCATACTTACAGCTTCAATTAAAGCCTTGTCTACTGATTTTTCTGCCATGATGCATAGGTAAATTATTTTCAATCAAAATGACCTGTTTGGGATGCAGAAATTAAAAATTATTTAATAAAAATCAAAGTTTACACAAGACTTTCAAATTAACAAATCGATTGAACATTCTGTATCCATGTACCCAATTTTCATGCCATGTATTCATTATGGACAATTTTGTCTTTAACCCAATTTTTTTTCTTTAATTCAACAAATCTTTTGTAAATATAATATTATTTGACTAGTGACTTAAGAAGATACATGAAATTCCGTAGCGGACTTTCATATCTGATATTTTGATGTTGGTATTCTACGGATGTTCAGCATAAATGGAGATGCCCTGATATTACTGTAGCTCTTTTGTTAAAATGGCAAAAGTATTTATCTAAGATAGAAGGGACGCCCGGCGTAGCTTGGTCGTAAAATACGCTTAAATATGATATTTTAATTCTTGCAGATTTCATATATATTATTATAGAGTCAATTTTCTATTGATTCTTACCTATAAAGTTGTGATTTCAAAAATAAAAAATATATCCCTATAACTTTGGTGCATCAGCTTGAATCGAAACCAAAACTTATGAAGAAAAAATGTATATGTATATATTAAGGGTGTACCGGTTAATCAGCAGCTAAACGGTAATTGACCTAATTGGCCATTTTGCCGATTAATCAGCCAATTAATTATTTTTCTCTTTCCTATTAAATTGAAATAATTTTATCATTGCCAAGTGACCCATCAGATAGCTTTGACACATTAACATAGTAACTGCTAATTAACTTAATAATTAATTAAGTGTCTGGCCACTATTATGACTTTATCTTTATTGAATAAAATTACAAAATACAATTTCTAATTCTTAAATGAATCTTATTAAACAATTAGATAAGAAAAAGAAATTACAAACCAACTACAAAGTACAAATTGTAATTTTTTCACTGAATAACTATAAGCTGAAGTTCTGCACCTGCTGCTGCTCTATTTCCTTTTCTATTCTAGCTGCCTGCCTCCTCTGCTCTCATAATCTCCTCAGTATTTAAAGTTGAATACTTTTAAGTTGTAATGTAGAAACATTAGAGTTTTTCTATTCTCATGATGCAGTCTGTTCCTCATAGGTTCATATACGTTACTACCTGTACTAAAGAGCCTCTCACTCTCCAAGATGAAGGTGGTGCACTTAAATATTTTGAAAAAGGTTTACTCAGCAGTGGTAAAGTCTTTTGGGTCTACTTTCACCACTGAAATGGATTATTACCTCTTAGTAGCTGTAAAGCTACGTAATGGTCAAGTTTTTTTTGTGTACTTAATTGTAAGGGAGTTACTCCTTTTGAGTTTAGATTGTGATTCTTGTATTTCTGTTGTAGTTGCAGTTTCCAGGTTTAACTCCACTTCTACCTGCTCTAATTGAAGGATTGAAAGAAATAGTTTTACTTTCACTTCAATCTTCTTGACCCTCAACAGAGCTTGATGAAGTGCATCCTACCGATTCTGCTTCATTACCATAAGTAGAAAGTAGAAGACGTAGAATCCAATTCTTAGTGTTTTCCATGTCATTCATTGGAAATTTAAATGTGAATCTTCGATCTAGGAAAGTAGACACACAAGTTTTTATCATTTAGATAGGACTAGAGGAGGTGCCAGTTGTTGCTAGGGTGTTTAGAGGTGTTAAAAACAAAAAAAAAAAAGTGGTAGTAGGCAGGCAGGCAGGCTCAAACCTGCGACGTGAAGGCAAAGAAGAAAGTGAAAGAAAACCTGACATTTTACTGCTATGCTATGACGTGGCCGGAAGTGTAAAGCGTTCAAATTTAGCGATGTCAACTATTACACCATAGCGAATAGCAAAATGAATGAGAATCACACACTTAAATCTGCCTGTAGGCCAGTTAAGCTTTCTGCCATACTTGTTTCCCTACGATGTTGGAGAAAACCAGCTCCTCCCAAAAAGGGGCAGCTCTGGCAATGTCCAAGTAAATAGCAATTGTCTGCTATGAAGGGTTTCCTTTACATTGATCAAAGCTAATTGTCTTCAAGACATCCTGGCCCGGAAAGCCAAGCGGATGGCTTTGCTTCGATCAGTTTTGCTTTTGTATGAAAAAACAAACACTGGAAACCAAAAATAAAATTAAACCAATAAAAAACAATAGTACTTATACAGAGAACTTTTTGGAGAATCATTTCTAAACAAGTGGAGGAGAGAGTGTTTTTCTAACTAGTCTATACTTTCACCTAACAATTTAATAAACAACACAAAACAAGTGATTTGTGCCACAAGCATTGAAGAAGGACAACTAAAGTTTTTTCTCTGCATGTGTTTGACTGGGGAAAGGGTTGAAGGAACCACTTCAAATGGATGAATGTGATCAGTGCCAAGCGAAGAATTCAACAGAATCGCAAAGAAATATCAATTGTATAAAGAACTCTATTGTTGATAACATGCAGTTCTTACTTTTATTAAAATTAAATTGATGTTCAACATGTGCGTTTACTTAATTACATCACCATGATAAACAAAGTGAATTGCACTACATAAAGTTATTACATTTTCTTGAAGATATTATTAAAGAAGTGCATTGTGTAAAGAGCTGACATTTGGATATAGCATTCTACAATATATATTAATAAGGCATGCAAAATTCCAGATCTTTTAATAGTTTTTGTGATATGATTTTGAAATTAGTATATGCTTATGACATTTGGTATTTTATTTCCACTACCAAAATTGAACATATCAGCATTTTTATCGACTTGTAATTAAGTTGCAGCTGGAATTGTCTAAAAAAATATTAGGCATAATAATCATTATGTATAGCAATTATATTGAATGTTCATGTTTACTATGATTTAATTTAGTTTTATTTGATACTTTAAAAATTGTCCATCAGTGCATTTTGCTATTATAAAGGATGCAATGCTCACTTTTCACACCTCAAAAATGAAAGCCGAATTTGAATTAGAAATAATTGTACTTTTATGTCTTACTGTCTTGGCGTGATGAAAGTATCTTTTGTGACATTTTTACTGGTTATTTTTTGTCAGTTGGTTTCAAAGTTGCCATATTGTAATTTACACGTGCTCGTGCTTCTTCACCCTCAGCAGGATAGTGTATACTGTTGATCATCAGTGAAAAGTAGATGTAGAATCCAATTCTAAATGTTTTCTATGCCAATTTTTTTAAAATTAATATTTCAATCATGGGTCTAGGAAAGTAGACACAAGTTTATATCATTTAGATAGGATGAAAATCTTGTTTCAATTGATAACCTGAATTGTTCAACAATGGTAAGGATTCCACTCATGTCAGAAATACTAGAATTAGATTGGACAGCTTTTGACAAAAATAACCCCAGAGCTAAATTTGTACGTATTATCATTGATATGGTTGATGTTCTGTAACTTGCTTCTTTGGTGATTTCTTCAAATGGACTCAGTAACTGGATATTTTTTAAAACAAGTCCCCGTTAGTAAGTTAAGTTAGGAATCTTATCAACAGTAAACATTACAAGAGCTTTTTGTTAACTTCTTTACAGCATATAATATGTTGAATTCCACCATGTTATCACATCTTGAATGAGTTTGTTTTTCCAAATTAAGCTGATCCTGTATTTCAGTTAATTTACTAATTGCAAATAGAAAGTGATTAAAGTGAGAAACTGTATTTCTGTTTGATGTAATGGTTGTCTTCACAGCCTGAGTTACAATGTATGAAATTTATTCTAAATCACATTCTCTGACATTAGCAACTATATTTTTTCCTGAATCCCGCAAGACCAGGGCTCTACATTGCAGGTGAAACAGTCACATTTGCAAGTGATTTTTCAAAGTGGCGACTAGAAATAATGAAACGCTTATCTTTTAGCAATTACATTGCTTTCACTGACAATCTTCCAAAGCTCACTACCGAGTGAAAAATATCTTTTCAACTTTTTTTTTTTATATAAAACGAACAATGTTAAATCATTTGATAGAACAATATACTTTTTTTTAACGAAGGCTGTTTAAAAAAAAATATCTGAAGAAATCAGAATGTTTATACCTTCAAGTATCAACATAAAATTTGTTGTATATTTAGAATTACACTTATTTAAAAAAAATATACAGAAAAATCTTTATGATGTACATACTCGTCACAGAACGAAGATGTCATATTCTAAAAATCATGTGGGTTTGACGATAAACTTTTCTATTTGGCTAGTAAACAAAAATATTTAGTCGTCAAAGGTTAATTAAAGATAAATTTGTCTGTAGAGCCCTGAAGACTAAGAAAAATTCATTGAAGATTCCATACTCATCTAGAATATTCTGCAATTCTTCACTTATTCTTGCACCTGTGTATGCACCAGTGAATGGAACAACGCTAAGCACAGCTCTGCACTGTTCAAAGTCATTTGAAAACCAATGACCTGTGAAACTCATAAAGGGAGCATTATCTGTTATAGTTGTCCAAATGTCTGTAGTTCATGAAATGTTGCTAATTTCACCAAGAAACAGTTGAATTTTTGTTTTAGTTTTGTAAATATATTGAAAATTATTTTGCAGTGAAGTACGTTTTTGATGCAATGCTGTAATTTGAACAAAGTTTTGCAACAAACCTATTAAATCCAATGTCAGATGTTAAAGAGTATGGTTTAATATCAACAGCAATTATTTCTCTTATCAGATAACGGATCTCTTGTGACCTGTGATCATTAATATCTCAAAGTTTCTTTTTGGTCAATATTGATTCTATGGTAGTTTGAGGTTTCACTCGAGGCTCGTAGTTGCTGCCACTTGTTCCTGGAATGTCTGTCCTTGAATATTGATTGTGCTTCTTTTTGAACGAACCTTTCTAAGATGGTTTAACATATTAGTCATTGTAAAAGTTTTTACCTATTTGCCACCCTTTAATGTGATGGTTTGACATAATTTGCAAGCAGCCGTATTCTTATTCTTGGGACTGCCATCAAAATACTTCCAGCAGAAACCGGTTGCCATAATGGTCGAAGGTTGTTAATATTTAGTTAATTTTTTTACATATCTAAATTACTTATGGCTGATATCTAATTAGTAATTTATCTCAATAAAATATACATTATCTAAACCAGAAAAATAAATGGCTTCCACCACAAAACTGGCATTATATTTGGGACAAAACTGTCTCACAAATGAGACAGAAATACTGAACAAGTCTGCCAAGAAAATAGTTCAAAAGAGCTGCCAAAATTACACCAAGATCTTTCATTCCAGAAAACTGGAAAATAGACCAACCAACGTGACAAATGTTTTTGGGTGAACTATTCCAGCAATATAAAGATGAGAAAAACTCTGTAGACAGACTCAAAAGAGGGTTTCTGCATTATGATCTGGAGATAAAGGCTACCCAAGATCAAAGCTTAATGACCAATGCTTTTAAGAAAATTAATTGTCCCGGCTGGTTCTGCCACACAGAAGTAGAGAGCGTGAGCCACCTGACATCCAGCTATAAAGTTCTGCTGGGGAACACCATGGAATGTGTAAATATCTCAACCGGGCCATTTGTAAAAAGTTAAATATCTAGTGTTGCAGCAAATTCTGGGTGTATATATATACACAGGGCTCTACATTGTGAGTGAAACAGTCGCATTTGCAAGTGATTTTTCAAATTGGCGACTACAAATAATGAAACACTTATCTTTTGGCAATTGTATTTCTTTCACTGACAATCTTCTAAAGCTCACTACTGAGTGAAAAATATATTTTCAACTTTTTTTTTTAATAAAACGAACAATGTTAAATTATTTAAACAATAAAAATTTAATAGAACAATATACTGTTTTATAATGAATGCAGTTTAAAAAATATCTGAAGAAATTATCAACATAAAATTCATTGTATATTTAGAATTACACTAATTAAAAAAGAAAAACACAGAAAAATCTTTACGATGTACATGCTTGTTACAGAACTAAGATGTCATATTCTAAAAGTCTTGTGAGTTTGGCTAGTAACTTTTCAATTTGGCTAGTAAACAAAAATATTTAGTTGTCAAAGGTCAACTAAAGATAAATTTGTCTGTAGAGCCCTGATCCAAGGACTGTTTAGAATAAGTCATACACCATCCACTATGACTAAGCAATTCCTACAGCTACATACATAGAAAATAGAGCTGTTTAACCTGACATGGTGATATAAAACAAATAGGAGAAAGTATCAACTCTGGTTGAAATCAGTTTTCCTAATGATACTGGCTTAAATAGAACTGAAAGAGAAGATAACAAAATATTATTGTCTTATGTACAACATGAAAAGAAACAGGAATCTTCGGAAGAGCCTCATCATTCTACAGAGTTTGTACAGATTTTGAGTCCATTTTCAAGGCTTTTTAAAGTTTTTCAAGGTCTTCTCCAGTTAAAATTCAAGTCTTTTTAAAACAAAATTTGGGATTTGTTTTACAATCCATAGCACTTCGAAAAAGTGATAAAAAATGAAATTACCATAGCAAGAAATGTTTTGAAAAAAACAAATTTCGACGTTTAAATACGCCAGAATAGTGGTAATGTCAAGAAATATATTTTTGATTTTATGAAAGTTTCATCTTATTTTATTTCAAAAATCCAAAAAAATACTAATTTTTTTAGAATTCTACTTGAGGCAAATCTTGATAATTATTGATACAAACTTTCCCCAAAGGACCAGTAAATGTTGTTAGGCTTTTTGTTGTTCCATCAATTAATTTAGAAATTGCTGTAATTGACAGTTCTTCTAGTGGAACCTGAAAATTGAAAAATTTGCATGTTTAATAATAGAGCCAGATTACACAATAAATGCCAATACATTACAAAAAAAAGGAACATAATTGCAGGTGAATCTATACAATTAATTTTACCTCCTTGTTAGGAGGACAAGTGCAGATTATGTGCCTTGTTTGATAATTTTCTGTCTTGCACTTTACTGCAATGTCATCATATCTCAAGGCAGAAAGTTTACAGCTACAAGAAGATATAGCAAACAGTCTGTCTAGCTGTTCCTTCATTCTTTTCACTTTCATTGCTGCAATCTGTTTGGCCCTCTTATAGCAAAATATATTGACTTTCTGTCCTATATAATGTTACCTTAACAAGGGTATTTGTGGATTAACTGGTTGCCGAATACTAATTATTTCCTTGGCCATTAACTTAGACATTACTATTTTTTAAGTGGGATAACTGTTTTTGAGGAAATAACTAAACTGAATGACTTGTCGTGAAGTTGGGGTGCTGTTTTATCCAAATGACAAGGTGGACCAGCAAATTTTGTGAACCACGGGTTAAAACTGAATGTTGTGCTTTTACTGACATTCTAATCTGAAAAGTAAAATAAATAAATGGATTATAACTGAAGGAAACTGTTTTAGGCTATCTTCCAGTTTCATACGTAAAAAATAAGTGCTATTTATAAGAAATAATGAAAAACTTTGTAGAGTTGAATTAGATGTATTGAAGAGAGAGGACCAAACCAAATCAGAGGCATAGTAGTGTTTAGTTTAGACACTTTTAGCAGATTTTAGATCCTCCTTCAATAACATGAATTTATCCATAAAGAGATTCATTCTTGCTGTAGCTGTGCCATTTTAAACGAGTGTTTAGTGTTCAGAGTTTGAAAAACCAGTGCTTGAGCATCTATGGTACTATGCTATTTTAATAGTATTTTCAAGTTAAATTTAATTTTTATGATATTTTTGTTCATTAAATTTTTAGGTGAAAGTACAGAATAGTTACAATACAACCTCCTTCCCATATTAAGAATAGCTTTCTAAATAAAGTTATTTTAGCACAATAACATAGATGCACAAATAAGGAAAAACCTTTAAAGGAGTTCACTTATTTACTCGTATTAATTTTTGTGGGTTATATGATTTTAAAACTATAATTTTAGAAGAAAAACACTGCTTAAAAACAATTACTCCCTAAAAATAAAAGAAATTAAAATTTGATACTAATTTTTTGCAAAGTATTTTTTATTAAGTAGAAAAACTTGAAAATTTATGGAGTTATGTTTCGTAAAGAATGTGTAGAATAAACTTGTATGGACTATTTCTTTTTTTTTAATATAAAATTGGAGCATTACCATATTTTAATAAAAAATTCAAATAGAATTTGATGTGAAATACTAGGTTGGTGCAAAAATAATGTTTTCAAATGAATGTCAAAAAATGCCATTATTTTTGCATCAACCTAATAGAAAAACAAATTAAATAAGATAAAACAAATATGTTTAAATTCACTGCAGACACTTGAAATATAATACATATTTTAAACAAGTCTTTTTTGTTTTTCCTTTCGAAATAATTAAGCCTAAATCATAATGTTTTCAAATTAAATAATAAACAAACGTTTTTTATTTATAGCAGCTGCCATTACCCCTCCCACAAAAATAAAAATAAAATTATAAATGAGAAAAAAAAAGGGAGATTTGAATCCCCTGCCAAAAAAATGTAAGGCGAGTAATGTAGTTTGTTGTTAGTTGTTGTAGCTAGATGAGTGTTTGTTGTTCTCATCTGAGAAGAACCAAAAGGTCAAAATGCCAATGTATACCAAGCGTTTTAACTAGGTGGTTGATTTTGTTCAGGAATTTCTTGACTTTCTTATATGGTGGTCTTGGGTTTGTGCATAGTTGACCCTTGCAAATCTTAACAAGCTGAAGTAACAGTTGGCAACAAAAAAAAAAAAAAACTTGGAAGGTTAAGTCCAAAAATTCAGTACACAAAGTTAAGACCACAAAAGTGAACTCAGTTTAGCTAAAATATGGAACGGAACGAAAGTCATTAAACATGTAACAAAATACGAAACAATATGAAATTTATTTCAAAAACTTATTTTAGTTTTAACACTTCTTGTGCTATCATTAACCAAAAAAAAAAAAAAAGAAAGAAAAAAACTGCGATTTCAGTTTCATAATTCAATTAAAAGGTAACTTTGTTTTATGATACATTAGCAGTTCAGTCTGGCTTTGCTCGGTTCATAACTTTATGTGTATATGCATATATATGCATATTTAAAAGTTTTATCCATGTCCAGGTAACCTACATTTAAAATTTCAAGTGTTTAGACCAAAAATTAGTGGAGGAGTTTGGTAGAGTCTGCAACGGTCAACTCTTTCAACTTTGACCTCTTGGCAGCCAAATTTTCATCTAAAAACTGATTAAAAAGCTTGCTGCATGTCTAAATACCCTTTATGTAAAATTTCAAATGTTTAGACCCAAAATTGGCTGAATAGTTTGCTAGAGATTGCAAACATCAAATCTTTTGAACCTTGACCCCTGTGCAGCCAAATTTTCGGCAAAAAAATGATTAAAAGCTTGCCCTATGTCTGAATACACTTTATGTAAAATTTCAAATGTTTAAACCAAAATTTGTCTGAGTAATTAGATAGAGACCGCAGAGGTCAATTTTTTTTAACTTTGATCCCAATTTTGACTCCTTAACATTTATTGTTTGGGGCCCAAATCAAATTAAAAAGTTTGATCCTTGTCTAAGTAACCTACATCTAAAATTTCAAATAGTTAGACCCAAAATTGGCAGGAGTTTGGTGGTTTTCAAATATCAAATCGTTGAACTTTGACCCCTCGACAGCCAAATTTCTGGCCGAAAACCGATTAAAAAGATTTTCCCAAATCTCAATACCCCTTAGGTCAAATCTCGAGTCTGTAGACTGAAAATTGACAGAGTAATTTGGTAGGGAAATGTAGACACACACAGACAATTTCACTTTTATAGATGTATAGATTATTTGTGACAAAATTTGAAATTATTTCCATATGAATATACTTGAAATATTTATGGAAATGAAAAATAAAAGTTTATTATTTTCTCATTGTTTCATGATAAAAAAAAAAAAGTGTTTTCATATTTTGTTTCATGCTTAGTGACTTTTGTTCCATATTTAGTTAAACAGAGTCCACTTTTGCCATCTTAACTTTCTATACTGAATTTTTAGATTTATCCACTTGAAACTGGAGGACGTCACAAGATAAGCTTTGCTTTATATAAGTTGTTAAAAAAACTATCAGCCATACTTTATGACGTCATCTATTTTCAAATAATCTCTTGTAAAAAAAAGAAAAAAAAGTTTCAAGAAAAAAAAATAGGCAATTCTGAAATTTAACTGATTGTTCCTAAGGAAGGTAATTATTTTACTAAGAGTTTCACTCATTTTGTTTTTTATACAATAATTTGGGACACTAAAACATTCAAGGAATTATGAGAAATGAATAATGCGACTAATTTTTTCAACTACTTTTGTGTTATAGCATGAACAGCGCTCTACATTGTGAGTGAAACAGTCGCATTTGCGAGTGATTTTTCAAAGTGGTGACTAGAAATAATGAAATGCTTATCTTTTGGCGATTGTATTTCTTTCACTGACAATCTTCAAAAGCTCACTACTGAGTGAAAAATATCTTTTCAACTTTTTTTTTTTAAAAACGAACAAAGTCAAATTATTTAAACAATAAAAGTTTAATAGAACAATATACTGTTTTATAATGAATGCAGTTTAAAAAATATCTGAAGAAATTACAATGTTTATACCTTCAAGTATCAACATAAAGTTTGTTGTATATTTTGATGAAGGCTGTTAAAAAAAAAATCTGATGAATTTAAAATGTTTATACTTTCAAGTATCAACATAAAATTTGTTGCATATTTAGAATTACACTTATAAAAAAAAAAGTTTACTTTTTAAAAAAAACCACGCCTACAAATTTTTCATTTTTTTTTTATTATCTTAATGAATTACAGGAGTTTTTGATTTAAAATATTTTATTTCTACTTTATGCAATGAATTTAAAAAAAAAAAAAATCAACATGGTTTTTTTAATATTTGGCTTTACAGGTAAATTTGCATATAACTATTCTTTTGTTTTTGTTTTAAATTAGATTATTTTAAATTTCTGATATATAAAACTTAGGTGAGAAAATTAATTATTTTCTTTTTAATAGACATTTCAAACGGGGGGGGGGGGTGAATTAAAAAAAAAAAAAAAACGTTTGTCTAGAATGTTATATTTGGTTTATTGGAAAGAGTATAACATTTCACATTAAACCTGAAAATATCTTAAAAATTGAACCAATAGAAAAATTTTGATAAATAAAGTATGTCAGGATGGCCGAGCGGTCTAAGGCGCCAAACTCAAGGTTATATATATATGTGAAAATTAATTTCCTCACACGCTTTAGAACTCGGCAGAGAGCTGAAAAAAGGACAATTGAATAAAGCAAGTCTTACATGAGGAGATGAATTTCAGTCTTCTAAGGATTGCAAAAAATATGCTCATTTCTCGCATCTCTGAGAGTCTGGTAATTTTCTTGAGGTGTTGAATTGCTTCTCTTCGGAGAAGCTAGTAGAAGGGAACAGATACCATTTATTTAAGGTAACTGGATGAATAAAACTCCAATTAACGGAGTTGAATTATCAGTTCTAGGAAAGACGATATTCGTCTAAAAATTCCTATCATAATAGGAATAAATACTTGGTAAAAGGCAAAAAAAAAGGGAATGGTGCTCCAAGCATGGTTGACCTCGAGGCCTGCCCTTGGGGGAGATAGTTTTTTTTTTGCGTCCACACCCTGGCAGAGTATTTTGCAAAGAGGGCGAAAATGTATAAGTTTTAAAACTGCGCGCAGGAAGTTTTCTAGCGGTCCAATCAAAGGCCTGAAACAGAAACCATGGCATTCAGCGCCTCAACCAATCAGGCTCGCCTTTCCATGTACAATTTCCAACACACTGCCAAGGGAAGAAAGAAAAAGGAATAGGTATCTATTACTTTTTTATAATACTTATTACAATTTATCTATGTCACTTAATGGACATTTGAAATAATCAGTTGCAAGGACCTAACAAACCGTTATGGGTTTAGCATCTTTATTTAAGGTAATTACGAGTTGGTTTAGGTAATTACGAGTTGGTTTTATAAACAATTTACCTTTTATAGGTTATTGTCATTGGACTTATGTAAAAATATAATTCTTAAAATTACTAATATTGGCAACTGCCAATATTAGTAATTTTAAGAATTATATTTTTACATAAGTCTAATGACAATAACTGAGGTTAAGGAAAGAGAAGGGTGAATTTTTAGTTTTCCGAACAATTCGGACAACTCCATTCCCCCAAGGTATTCTGTTGACTCACCCCAACACAGTCGAAATGATACCAATGGTCACAGGCATCACAGCACACCATAGCTGCTGATCCGTCATTTGCGACGGAACAGGTCAGACAGAAGAAAGGACCCCCCTTCCTCTACGAATTCTGTAGAAGATGGCACAGAAGTGGCCTTTAGTTCCAGGGGAAACAGATGTTTTAGGGAGTGTCGCAACCGTCTCTCAGCACACAGGCCGAACGAACTCTACCATCGGTCCCATTGATGAGTCTGAGCACTTTGCCTAGACTCCAAAAGGGTCTGGTTTTATTTGGTGCTTTAATCAAAACGATTTCTCCCACTGACACCTTCAAAGGTCTATCGCCAACATTTTGGCATCAACCACTCGCAAGGACAACAAATAATCGTTGTGCCAATCTTCCAGAATCTCGATATATTGATGTCTCAATTTTAGAGACTGCAGAAGTTTTGCTCGACTGGAGGGATCAGGGCACAATTCGTCCGATCCATGACTGCTTATCAACAAACGAGGACTATACCCGATTTGTAGAAAGTGATTATTGGGCATTAAAATATCAAGAACGCCTTCGGAAGCTGCTATGTAGGTGTAGGTGTATCAGAATTTTTGTAGGAATTTTTGACACTCCCTAACACGAAACTGCGAATAAAATATAAAAAAAACTGGTAATTTCTCTTTTAAAAGTGAGTTGTTTATTTTCTTTATGGATTATACTTCCAAAATAAACTATTAAAGTTGTTTTAAAAGTAATAGAAATATTCTTTTTTTTTTTTTTAAACAGTAATGAAATTAATTGAATTTTACGAGCTCAGTATTTTTCAATTTTTAAACTTTAAAAATCTATCAAAATTTTTCTATTGATTCAATTTTTACGATATTTTCAGGGTCAATGCGAAATTTTATGCTCTTTCCAATAAACCGAATATAATATTTTAGACAAACGTTTTTTTTTTTTAATTCCCCCCCCCATTTTCAAGTGTCTATTAAAAAGTAAATAATTAATTTACTCACCAAAGTTTTATATATCACAAATTGAAGATAAAAGATCAATAAATAATATATTCAAATTTAAAACAAAAAAAGTAGTGTTTTTTAGAAATTTACCTGTAAAGTCCGAAGTTTAAAACCTTTTTTTTTTTTAAACCACGTTGTTTGTTTTTTTATTTATTTTTTTTAAATGAAACCTTGGTCATTGCTCCTTTAATTGAAAAAAAAAAAAAATTAGGGCTTTAATGACATTTTTGAGTAGTTATAAGCTTGGAAATGTCTATTAAAAAGTAAATAATTAAATTAAAATTTTGAAATGTCTATTAAAAAGTAAATAATTAATTTACTCACCAAAGTGTTATATATCACAAATTGAAGATAAAAGATCAATAAATAATATATTCAAATTTAAAACAAAAAAGTAGTGTTTTTTAGAAATTTACCTGTAAAGTCCGAAGTTTAAAACCTTTTTATTTAAAAAAAAAAACAAAAAAACCCACGTTGTTTGTTTTTGTTTTTTTAATGAAACCTTGGTCCTTGCTCTTTTAATTGAAAAAAAATTAGGGCTTGAATTATATTTTTCGAGGAGTTATAAGCTTGGAAAGACGGGGTGGAATTATTCAATATTTTTCACGAAATTTCTGACACACCTAGTAGGTGAGTGGTCGCCTTTTCTATATCTGAAAGAATAGTCAAAAATTCGAATTAGCAGACCTTCTTTCGGCCTAATAACTTCTTCAAACATTGTTTGAGCGTCTTTATGCACCCCCATGCCAAAGCTGAATAAAGAGGGATGGTGAGATGACTAATGGTAGTCGGTCTGAAATTCTCTTTGAATTCATCAGAGACAAATACTTCAGATAACAAGATACCGGACGCCAAGAAGGTTTTCGCATTGTCCGAGTAAACATGCGTAGGAACCCCGAACTGGTTGGTGAATCTGACAAATGCCATCATGAAGGAAGTGGTAAAAGCTCCAGACTGCACGCAAGCTCATACAGGTGAACAATAAGACGTACATTTTCACGTCTTCGTCGTTCTGCTTTATCAAAAAATGAGTTGCCGTTAAGTAAAAATTAACCTCAATAGCGTATAGTCTATAAAAATAAATACGAAATCTGCATGAATTAAAATATCATATTTAAGCGTATTTTAGTCAGCGGACGGAGCATTTTTATATAAATACAATTTTTTTTTTGTCTGATACCGTTTGTTACAGACTTTGAGTCGCCTGTTCTTCTAATTCACCATAACTTCTTACCTGTTTGTATTTATATTTTTCTAGCAACACCGGTGGAGTAGTTGAACTTCAAAACAATAACAAACTTAACTGAAGTGATTCCCGCGATTTGTAATTGTGCACTTCCCGTTCAAAGTCTCGTTTCGTTCTCGTAATTGACGTGATTTCATCTCTTCGTCCCCGCTCCTCCTCCCACTCCCTTTTCCCCAACGACGAAATCCAACATGGTCGACTTTGCCTTTCAGATGTCCTCTCAATCGTCTAACATGTCGATTACCGGTATTTACACTTACCACGATTTCTTTACCAAGTAGGCGAGCATGATTAGACACCTCTCGTAAGCTGAAGAAAGATTTCAAACCTCCTAAAGCTTCGAAAAAGCTGAAAAAGAAAGAAAGAAACGGCGATAATCAATTTCACTACCGCTTGACATTGGGAATTTATTACTTCATGGAAACGGATTTCTCTGGTGAATTACATTTTTAAAGGAATCAGTTTCAAGAAAAAATAAACAAACAAAGGGTATATTTGGAACATCTTTATTTGTTAACAAAAACGAAAGCACCCCCCCCTCTTCAATTATACTTTTTTTACTTAAAAGTAAAAGTTCTTTGGATAAGAAAAAAATGCTAACATTGAATGAAAATATATAATTTCAGAAATAAAATATTGTTAAAGATGTTACAAACCTTTAAATACGCAACCACACGCTTCCGATGCGTATCGGTAAGTAAAAAAAATTACTTTTTGCATTTATACATCGATAACATGCCAGTAGTACTGGGGCTGGGCAGGGGTAAACATAAAAAGAGAAAAAAAAAACTGAATAAAAAACATTAATTTAAGTGAGATATGTTTATGCTTCATTGGTAATTTTTACGACGTGCCCTACCCCACTAAACACTATGTTAAGAACGGCTTTCGGAATAAATACCTCCAACCTTGAAAGCCGTTCTTAACATGGGGAGGTTGGGGGGAGAGGTTTGTTTATTCCGAAAGCCGTTCTTAACATGGGGTGGTTGGGGGTATTTATACTACGCTGGGGCAGGTCGTAAAAAAAACCGTTTCATTCGCCAGTCTGAAGAATTCCTTCAGTGGAATGAAACACGTGCTCTCACTTCCCATATAAAGAGTAGCTCATCTTTCTTTTGATCTGGGGAGTCTCGATAATCGTTCAAAAATCGAAAATTAAGCAAAATATCCCGGCAGACTTAACACTACCTTTCTTTTCTTTCTTTTTAATGTTACAGTGGCATTTATTGGGAGTTTCTATGAGTATTTTTAATTTTTTAGCAATTATCGAGACTCCGCAATTAACCGTCTCATGTCGGCCATTTTGTTATTGTTCTAACTAACCGCACTCGACACTACTTGTTTCGAAATAATTAACGCTTTGAAATAGATTAAATTACACACATACGCACCAAAACAATTTATCCAGATAAGTAGAAGAGTAACTTAGCTTGCCTTTGGTAACATTTAATTATTGTAAATTTGCTTTTCACCATTTTTTTTCTCTCTCCATTTTGTTGTCTACTAGAAAGTATTCATTTTTTTTTTCTCGCCTAGTAAAAGCATCGTACAATTATATATAATTATTTTACTGTTAGCCATCCTTACCGACAGTTTCTGACGGAATATCTAAGTGTTTTTGGATAGTACGCTTTTACGAGCGTCCATATAAATGGAGAAATATTCCGATGGCTAATCTAAGAATATACTTGATATACGAGAGTCGTTCCAAAAGTAAGGCCTATTTTTTTTAATTTTTTTTTTTTTTTTTACTTAAAAACTAAAACGTTGAAAAGCTACGAAGACGGGAGTGGTACCATTAAAACGGGGGGGGGGGATCTTTTGTGCTTCCGAATATATTTTTCTATATAGTCACGACTATTCTCAATGCGGTTCTGCCAACATCTTTTGATATCTCAGCCGTAAAAAAGTCTGTAGCGCGCTTTATCACTCGGATCTCTATCGCCACTCTGAAACCGACGAACTCGTCTCCTAACTATGCATTTTTTAGGGAGGGGGGTGTAATTTTTTACTTTCTTTCCACCTTAACACTCACTTTTAAAATGACGATCAAATAGGTTTTCGAGTATGCTGAAAACGAATATCACATTCAAATTTGGGGCAGATGAATAGTTTTCTGGATATTAAGATTTTTTCGAATGTATTAATAAATGTCAGTGGCGTTTGTTCACCATTCTTAACATGGGGAGGAGGGGAGTTTTGTAACGCACATGCGCATTAGTGCTTTTCGGTTGGGAAAAATCACGGCCACCAGTAAAAACAATGGATTACATTGTATACTAGAGATCTTAATATCTAGAAAATTGTCAGCCCTAAATTTAAGTGTGATATCCGTTTTCAGCATACCCGAAAATTTGTAAAAGTCCTTTTTAAGGTGAGTGTTAAAGAAAGTAAAAATTTACCAAAGCTTGGCCTTCAGGCTAGAATCACAGTGTAGTATCTGTTCTGATACTACACTTCACCTTTTCTGTCCTCGGTCAGTGGAGGACAAATTCTTCATGATTTGAGACAATTTGTATTTAAATGTTGTTCCTATCCAGAATGCCCCTTTCGGGGGAGCTGAATTTTCCCCACATTAAAAAATGACATTATGTCTAACTCTGCCCTCGTAGGGAGGCAAGTAAATAGGAACATTCACTAGCGCCTGTTGAAGTTAGTGTGCGAAGCCGACGTAGCAGAGTTAAAAAATTAATTTTATCATATTTTGCCAATCCGCCATTGGTAAAAGCAGAAATACATATCAATCAGGGGGAGATAAGTCAATCTCAGCTGTCATTTAAAAAAGTAATAATAAATATCGGCGAATCGGCAAAATCCGATAAAACTGATTTTTGGGTGCTTCTACAGAGTTGGGACGAAATTTTATAGTCAATATTCAGATAAAAAAAAAATAAGGGTTTCAACTGTTTTTTTTTTTTATTATTCGAATAAGTTACAGTGGTACTACTAGGTACCATTGGTACCTTCCAAATTATGCAGTCGAAATTACCTGAATATTACCTGAATATTACCGAATTATTTAAAAAAAAAAAAAAAAAAAACTTGTGTTAGCAAGTGAAAAATTGCCGCCACCTTGTTAAAAAATAATGCGAAACGAAAACATAAACAAGGGAAGTAACTCTAAATGTTTAATGTGACTAAGCAAAACAAATAGCAAAATAAACATATGCAGTGTTTCTGAGTCTGGTTTTCATTTAAGATTTTTTTTTCATAATCCCTATCCTCTCTCTCTCTCTCTCTCTATATATATATATATATATATATATATATATATATATATATATATATAATGGTGCTAGTGCAGAGAGTGATCCGTGCTATTTTTTAAATCGTATTTGCAAGTTTAATTAAAGTTTTATGATATGTTTTTTTATTCAATTGTAAGGTTAAAGTATAGAATAGGTACAAAACACCCTCCCTTCCCCATGTTAAGAATGGCTTTTTAAATGTTATTTACGTGCGGATCTCTCTCTGCACTAGTACCATATATATATATATATATATATATATATATATATATATACATATATAAAATGAACTCAATTTTTCCCTTCTGATTTTGACCTTAATAGGATTGAAAATAAAAACAGTTCATGCAAATGTAATAAAGCACATTATCTGAGGTGTGTTGTAGGCCTATTACCTCTCCACTTCCTCGGTAGTCGTGGATTCCTATATTTTTTCTGGTGAGAGTTCACGGCCAAAATCGGTTAGAATCAATGGAAGTTGTAAAATCTTTTCTCTCTAATAACTTCCTCCTGCCCCCGCTACCACTTACACCGTTGTGGATACGTTCACAAGGAACAGTACGAAGAAACACCGGTTTGGGTTCATAGTTGGTTAAAAAAAATGGAATGGCATTTTAACGTTCCTTTTCGTTCTGTTTTCTACTGGGTGAAACGCACCATTAAGCGAATCGAAGGTTTATTTATGCCATTTTTTATTTCGCTTAGTAGTTGACTAAAAAAAACTTGAAGGGAATTTTGCTTTATTCCGTTTTGTAGTTGATTAAAAAAAACTGGAATGCACTGGGTGAAACGCATCATTGAATTTAAGCGAATCGAAGGGTTATTTATGCCATTCTTTTTATTTTTCTTCGCTTTCGGCTTTGCGCTGTGTTTTTTTTTTTTTTTTTTTTTTTTTTTTTCAGAATACGTCCATCATCTTTTTCCCCTGATCTATGATTTCTGTTTTTCTGACTTCTTTTTTTAAAGAAGTTTTACGTTTGTTCGCTGTTTTTTTTTTTGTTTTTTGTTTTTGCTTTGGTTTTGCCGATTTTTTACTGAAGTTTAACATCGTTTTTATTTTTATTTTGATATTTAAACAGGGTTATTTATTCGCTTATTCTTTACTTTACCCCCCCCTTACGCACACCTCCAAACAACTGGGCAACGCCGGGTACCCCAGCTAGTTGTTTAATATAAAAATAACTTCGCCCAAAAATTAAATAACGTAAAAATAACATATATACAAGGTTAGGTACTTGTACAGTTTAATCAAAACATTAAAAAAAATGAAAATATCGAAAAAAAAACAAAAAAAAACGTTATATTGTACGTATCTGTTATGGAATGAAGTTCTCCGGAAAAAACTTTTAGTGCTAATGCACTTACTGATCCGCGCTATTTTTTCAAATCGTATTTCCAAGTTTAATTTAAGTTTTATGATATGCTTTTTTATTCAATTTAAAGTACAGAATAGGTACAAAACACCCTCCCATCCCCATGTTAAGAATGGCTTTTTAAATGTTATTATTTCAGCACGGATCAATAAGTGCATGAGTATCAAAAATTTCACTTAATTTGATCAAGTAGTTTTCTTGTTTGTTGTTTTTTTTTTTGTTTTTTTTTTACAGTAAAAAAAAGAATTTATGATGCCGATCAAAAGGTAGCCATATGTTTCGACTTTTAAGAAGAAAAGCTAGTATTTAAGATGGAGGGGGGTGTCAGCGCTTCAGACTGAGTTATCTCCCCATGGCGTGTTCTAAAAATCCAAACATAGCTGTCTCCAACACGCTGTTATGAAAACATTTTTCCACTGTAAAAAAAACAAAAAAAACTACTCTATAAAATTAAGTGATTTTTTTTTTTTGTCAGAAAACTTCAGTCCATAACGAATACGTACAATATAACTTTTTTCGATATTTTCCTTTTTTAATGTCTTGATTAAACTGTAAGTTTGTTTGTTTTGTTTGTTTTTTTTTGCAGCTGTCGAATTGCCTACCTTATGACTCTGTCTTACATAAGTATACACAATTGTGTTCTTCAAATTCTATTTTCTTTAATAAACCATTTTCTACCTTATCGATTTTGATAAGTTTTTTTTTATATAATCATCTTAAAAATAGATACTATGAAATTCAATATTACGATTTCCGAAATCTCGTCCCAAAAGTGTAAAAGCGCCGAGTTTTGTTTTTGATTTAATTTCTACTAGATAATTTCCCCCAATTTTTAGTGAGAATACTTATTTTTACATGATACGTAAATATATCAAAGAGTTTTTACTTGGAATGTCCAAAGCACCTTATATAAAAAATATTTTTTAAATAAACTATGGAAAAAAATAAATTCAAACCACAAAATTCCTGCTCGTCACTCATTTAACTTAGGTTCTCAGGAAACCTGTTTGTATGTAAAAATAGGTTGTGGTGCACTCGTGCATCTTGACACTCATGTTGCAGCCCAGGTTTATGAAAGCAGTCGGCATGTTGTTGACAAGTTCTGCATAGTTTCTGGCCTTCTTGCTGCCAAGAAAATGCTTTTGCACTCTTCCTGTTCCACTTTGTTCATTGAGTTTTCAAACTCTGGATCTCTGAGCTGCCGAATCTGAGGATCATAAAAGATGTCAGCTTTTAAGTTCTCAGTGGGAGTGAATTGCATGATTAAGCCAAGCATGATGTGCAGCGGTGGTAAGAGTATTCTTGCTCAGTCCACCAGAAGGTTGTTCTTGACATTCCTTTCTTTGCCTTGACTGAGTACAAAATAGACTTTGTGGCTTAGTGGGGGATGCCCTTTTCTCTTCCCTGCAACCTCTCTTCCACAGAAGAGAGGTTGCGAGTTTGTCTTTGTTTCATTGTTATTTCCATGGCAAGTGCTCGTCTGAGCACCAATCTCTGGTCCCCTCTCGCCAATCTTTCATGATAAACACCTGTCTAGCTAAAACCACTGTCATTAATTTTCCCCACTCTTTATCTGTGCTTAAATCA
The DNA here is from genome assembly GCF_053919585.1 of Euprymna scolopes. Classification (NCBI taxonomy): domain Eukaryota; kingdom Metazoa; phylum Mollusca; class Cephalopoda; order Sepiida; family Sepiolidae; genus Euprymna; species Euprymna scolopes. The sequence continues at coordinate 158,576,384 of NC_136483.1, forward strand.
AAGCATAAATTCCATGAGCAAAGCTTCTTTCTTAAAAGTGCACGACTGTGGAATTCTCTTCCGTTTGCCTGTTTCCCACCTGATTACAACTTGGATGTCTTCAAGTCCAACATAAATAAATTCCTGATGAACCGCCCCCTTAAGTAAGACACTTTATCAAATCTCCAATACTAACGATTACTGCAATATTATCCCATTGATTACTGTACACGCAATAACCCTTATCCCGAGTGGCTTCCGGGCCTTGATAAGTGGTGACCTCCATGTAAAAAAAAAAAAAAAAAAAATTTTTTTTTTTTAAAAGCACCAATTCCTCCTGCACAGGCTAGTTCTTACTCCTTCTCCGTGTAATGCTGCAGTTGCTGTACTAGTTTTTGAAGATTTCAAGGTTTTATGACTTTAACCTGATCCATTTTCAAGATAAATCACCCACAACTATTAGACATGAATATTTTTTGTCATTAAAAAGTAATCATTTCCAATCAAAACAATTATTCGACATGGCATTTTAACCCTCACCAACTTCTATAATGCTCTACATGTGAACAAAAAACAAAAAAACGTCATGTGGCCATAACTTAAAAACTTGATCTGATTGAGTAAAACCAATTTGTTGTTGGCCAATGTTATTTTTATTTTATTTATTTTTGAATTTGTTGGTTCTTCTCAAAATTCAACCTATTAAAAAAAAAAAACATTTTTTTTTAATTAAGAAAAATCTGTATGATATACATACCTGTAACGGAATGAAAATGTCATATTCCAAAAATCACCTAAATTGATCAATTACTTATATTTTTAACTAAGGAAATCAAATTTTATGAGTAAGCAAACAGTGTTTTGCATCGCTATCTTGAAAAAATAACGGCAGATAACTCCGCAACCATTCAAAATTGCAGGATCATGATTGTAATGCTAACGATGTCATATTAATCACTTAAAATCAATTACAAAATGATTTTCTTTATATAAAGAGAAACTTTGATCAGGATTTTTTGAAATATGACATTTTTGTTCCGTGACAGGTGCATATCGTAAAGATTTTTCTGTATTTTTTTTTGTTTTTTTTTTTTGTTTGTTTTGTTAGGTTAAACTGAACTTGCACCAATTTGTTTTATGCTATAATTATTGATGATCATGGGGGAAAATTATCTATAAAAATACCGATATGAATTCATAATTATAACCATGTTGACTGTCATACAATCTGTACATAATGCTAATGCGAATTAAGTCTTAACCCCCGATCTTGACATTCTCAACCACTATTATGGTTCCTATTTACAATGCCTCCCCACGGGACAGAGTTAGACACCAGGATCGTTTTTTAACGTGGAGAAAAGGAACAAAAATAAAAATTTTCTCAGTCGTGAAGGATTTCTCCTCCACTGACAGAGAACAAGAAATTGAAGTGCAGCATCTGAAAAACAGATACTACACTTTGATCTTGTCCCGAAGGCCAAAATTTGGTAACAAAAGGACATGGTTTCATCCTCATCATCAAATATGAGAGAATCATTAATTATGATCAAGAAATGGTAATTTCTGTCCAAATGTGTCCAAAAGATTGCTCTTTTTAACAGTACCATGTTCATGCTGGTTCAAAAGATGACAAAAGGTTTTAGCATACATACAAACATGCAGACGGCTGAGAATTACATAATAGATAAAAACGTTTTTATGTCAAGGTTAATATTATGTGTTTTTTAACAATTTAATATGCCTACATACAAGTCAATTAAGTATAAATTTACTTTTTAATTTTTGTTGTTGTTGTTAAAACATAACTTCAAGTAACACTAAGTTGTTTGCTGAAACCCATTTTACTGTAAATATTTCATATAATTTAAATAGTAATTGACCACTATTTCATTAGTCTATTAAAAAAAAAAAAATTTTTTATTTTAGTTATTATAACTAGGACTTCAATAAATGCACAATCTATAGTAATAGATTTCGGTGCTTATTCAGACTGGCTCTTATGGTGGCATTTAGGATTAAAGAAAATACAGAAATGTCTGTATGATACACATATCAGTCACAGGATGAAGATGACAAATCCAAAAATCACATAATTTGATCAAGTAGTTTTTATTTTTTATTTATTTTTTTTTTTTTTTTAAGAAAATCAAATTTTACTGTTTTAATTAGGGTGAAAAACATAATCAAAAAGTCAGCTGATAAGGGCAGACAACTTTAATGAACATGGAAACTGTTAAAACAATTACTGATTATCTCCTTATGTTCTTAGAAAAACATGGTCTCATCTGTCACTTCTCAGTAAAAAACAGCAAATTTGTTTTCCATAAATAAAAAAAATATACTGGATCCATTTTTTTTTGTGACTTTTGGAATATGCAATCTTCATTCCATGACAAAGATGTACAGTATAAGTTTTTTAACTTTTGTTTTTCAGTATAAGTGCCAATTTGAATAACTAAGCACACAAATTTTAATCTATTAGAATATTAAAATACTAAAGCTGAGATTGAAACCAAGACCTAAGGACATTGAGTCAAGTACGATAACCATTACACCAGCTTGACACAACATTTACAATTTGCTTTTGAAAAATCTTATCCTTAACATAAAGAAACTTATGTTTCTTGACCGCGCATGCACAGTCGTGAAACAGTTGACACATAAAAATCCGACAGCTCCTACGTATCAATTTACTAATTTTGACTCCTTAGCATCCTTTTTTCCAGGTGAGAACTGCTTAACAAGTTTTCCACATGTCTGAATATCTTATATAACAAATTTCAAATCTGTAGATTAAAAATCTGTTGAGTATATAGGTTGAGAAGTGTCCTCTCGCACACACATTCTCACTTTTATAGATAACTAGCAGGCCGCCTGGCGTTGCCCAGTCGTAAAATATGCATAAATATTATATTTTAATAATTGCAAAATTCTTATTGATTATAAACAGAAATATCATAGATATTTAATGGTACGTTAAATTGCTTTAGAAATAAATTAAAAAAAAAAAAAAAAAAAAAAATATGGAAACTGACACATGCGCATGCAAGTATAGCCAACTCAACATAAGGAAGCTGTCATATTTCGCGCATGCATAGTTGTGAAACTGTTGAAAACAGATAAAAAATCCGGTGGCCTCCCATGCACTAATTTTTCAATTTTGACCCCTTAAAAGCCAGATCAAAATGGAATAAAAAGTTTTCTACGTGCCTGAATACTTTACATACTAAATTTCAAGTCTGTAGATCAAAAATTTGTTGAGTATATAGGTTGAGAAGTGTCCACACACACATTATCACTTTTATAGAATATAAGACTAGATTTAACATAAAGTAATCTCTCATGTTTGGACTATTCTAATTTTTGGTGAGGCTGTTAACTAAATGTTTGTACCACTAACTCTAAATTCGACTGGCAAGGTTGGAAAACCCATATACAATCATACTTTTAAAAAATACCATTGAATTAATATCTCATAGCGAAGAAAAAGATGGTAAATTGCAAATAAAGAAAATAAACTGCTAGCAAAAAAACAGTTATTATGAGTCAACTTAGAAACGTAGTATAGTTGTCACACAAGAAAGTAGGACAGTTAGCCATAAAGATGTTGATTCTTAATACTTCAATGTCGATTTTTACTTACACGTTTCTATTTATTTCTTGTGATTTGTTTTAATTATTCTTCAACTTTAAAACCGGTTTTTGCACAAAAGTCTTGGTATGATGGTACAAGTTCAGAAGACTTGTCGACTAAAGGTGGAAATGAAATCTGGCCAGTGTGAGTTGTGGATATGTGTTGCATGGAGAGAAATGATATGATGGACGTATAATGAGCTTAGATTAAATGACGTAAGAAAAAAATTAAATCCGGAAAATATAGGAATATGATGCAGAACAAGGAAGATTTTGTTAATTTGATCGTATTGAAAGAGTGGATGAGTGCTTCGTGTGTGCTAGATGTGGAACTGGAGAGAGCCAGGTCAGTTGGCAGGAGGCCATGTAGAACGTGGGAAGAAGTGATAAGAATGGGCCTGGCTTGAAAGGGGTTAGTTTGGAAATCAATTTCTAAGAGCTGTCCAACACATGCAAGCATGTAAAATAGATGTTAAACCAAACAATATTAGGGTCACTACAGACATGATCAGTAAAGGACTGAAATAAATGTTTTCCAATTTTTTTCATTTTTAAGTAATTTATGAAAATACATTTCCTCATTTTATTCTTATTTAAAGCTTTTAGGTCATCTTAGTTATTTTAATGTTAAATGATTTTCTCATCTTTAGGGATTAATTATTTCAAGCAATTAAAAAAAAATTCTTGGAATACTAGTTCTAAAGCAATTTAGGATAAATAATGCATTTTGTACTTTTTTACTGATGTATTTAAAAAAAAAAACCTTAACTTAGAATAAGGCCAAATATTTGAACTGAAGTCACGTTTTTTTTTGGGGGGGGGGGGGGGGTTCATATTTATTAGGTTAAAAATAAACAGAACTACAAAATGACAAAATTTTCAAATTTATTTTCATTTTCTAGCATTTTGCTAATCTTTCAACACCTGAAGGTGTGGGTCCATTTTACAAGACATTTATATGCTGATTGTCACAAAGTCTTATCTCTACCAAAAAGGTTGGTCTGAAAGCCTTGTCATCCGTACTGAAAAGTGGTCAGAAACATTGTTATCCCTACCAAAAAAAAAAAGGGTATTCCAAGAGTCTTATTTTTATTATCCATATAAAAAAAAGGTAGTCTGAAACCCTTATCTCTACTGAGAAGGGGTAGTCTAAAAACTTTGTCATCCCTACCAAAAAGAATTAAGTGAAAACAGTGGTCCAAAAGTCTTATCTACAGCAAGTAAAGGTGGTCTGAAAGCCTTGTTATTCCTACAAAGAAAATGGTGTTCTAAAAGTTTTATTATCCATACCAAGAAAAAGACGTCTAAAATAGCTTTTTTAATTCATAACAAAAAAAAGCTGGTTCAAAAATCTTGTTATTCTTAACAAAAACGGATGATCTGAAGACCTTGTTATCCCTGCTAAAAAGGGTAGTTCGATAGCCACTACCCTTTTCAAAAAATAACAATAGAGAAACAATCACTAAAATCCATCTGTTGTAAAATATCACTCGGATTATGGAATTGCATTATTTTATGTCATAAAAAAAGTGTTTATACAGACCTTTCCAATGTGCAACAGTTTTAGTGAAAGTGAATTAACTGAATCCACTGCATTATACTATTGTTGTGTTGGGCTTTTATTGCTCTAGAATTTTTATTTAGTTTTACTGTTTTTGAAGTGAATAAACTGACTTCCGCACTTGTTGGCTGCATTGCTGAATTGTTTTGTTCTCCTGCTGTATCCATCACAGCCTGAGTAAATTATATTCTAATTGAGGATAGGTTTCTGGCAATTAATCTGTGAGTCAAGGATATTTTTGAGTAGGCAATAATTTCCATCTGTCAGGCTGAGGTGTGGATCTGAGCAGTTCTTGGGAGTCTACCCTCCTAGGCTTTATCTTCCCCTCTTTGAAAGTGGATTAGTTTATTGCTAGTTACCGGAGGCTCCCCCACCAAGGAATACTGATGGGGGTTGCTCCGTCATTTTTTGTGGGCCAGAATTCACCTCCTTTTATCTATTCTTTTTCCAATTCCCACCTTTTGACATTGTACCACATTTTCCCATGGTTAGAGAGAGGTATATATCTCCCTTTTGATAGTGGTAACATGATTTTTGAATGACACTATACAATAGACTCTTAAGCAACAGATACTGAGGCTTGCTTATAATATGATTATCTATCTATGAGTTTATATTTTTGTCTGTTTTTTTTTTTCTTTAATTCTTATAGGATGGCTGTTATTAGAGCAACTTGTAAGGAGAAAGATGTTATCATTTTAAAGGCAGGTTGCTAGTTTCAAGTTGTTTGATTTAAATTTTTTTATTCTGTAAAAACTATAAACATTTCTCCCTCCAAATGACTGAATAAAGGTCAATTTTGCATTCATTCCTGCAAGTATTAGAAGTGAATGTAGTAAGTTCAGGGAACTTCTGCTATTACTAACTAGCAGTGTGTTACCACTGTCGAATAAGGGAAGAGTCTATCAAGTATATATATGAAGTGTGACATGTGGAAGTGAAACTTGGCCAGTGAGTTTTGAAGACATGTTGCATGGAGAGAAATGATTTGACAATGCTATGATCGATGTGTAATGTGAGTTTTAAAAACAGGTGTAGTTCTGATTATCTTGGAGGAAAATTAAATCTGGACAGTATAGAGAGAGATGTGTGGAAGAGTGTTTTACTATGCACATAGATTCGAAAAAGTTGTCAAAAAAGCAAACAAATAAATAAATGTTATCAAAGACAATTTACTTTTCTATCTAACTGGATAAGTTTTTAGTGTTTTTATTTAATGTGAAATGTTTATTCAGTTCGAAATACAAGTAATGTTGATGGCTGCCGGCGAACAAGAAAAGATGGCTGTGATATCTCTGAAGACTTGAAATTTACTTCAAAATAAGAAAAACAAAATGGTGTTAGAAACCCATCCAATAAATGTTAGTGATATTTATTGAGTGGGTTTCTAACAAGGGAGCCCCTTGATCTCTTAAAACTAACTGAAGTATATAAAAAAAAAGAAGATAATTGTCCTTTATATTATAGAAGATTTAACAGAATTTGTGGAAAGTCTTCAGTTGTATCCTTCATCATATGTTGTCTTGCTTATGAAGATTGATTTTCAAAACTTTTGTAGGAGTTTTTGATATATGGTCATTCTTTGGACATCTGACGTGAACATAAGACCCCACTATATTATTGTACAATCTTTGTTTAAACTGAAACGTACCTATCTCTGTACTCCGATTAATGTAGTTTCAGAATTTATATGGTTATGGGGTTCTGTTTCGAAAATACTTGTAACAGTTTATTATTATTGCACTATCTTTGGACAGAATAGGCACTACTACACAGCCGAAAGGTCAAGAAAAGGTATTTTAGGTTGATTTTTCACATTCGACAAAGCAGTAACATCAGATGAGATTTGGAAAATTACTTGTCCGTTCGTCCATCCGCACTTTTCTCAATAACTACGTCTTGGAATTTTTTTAAATTTTGCAAAAAGATTAAACATGATATGAGTAAAAACAGCAACAGAATGGATTTTCCAGGAAAACTCCGGTTGTCCCTCTTGATGGACTAAGTCATTTTTTTTTTTTTTTTGTTTCGTTCACTGTGCACTCACGGAGGACCATGCCTGCTTCACTTTTTTATTTTATTTAATTGTAAAACTATTATACTAAACAGTAGATAAAACTGTAACAGATTTTACTGTCAAGATTTCATATTTCCAAACATTCCACATTGGCTGTAGTTATTAGAATCTGGCTTTTCACTCTTCTGACTGAAAAATCAGGAATTATAGGTCCGATAACAATCATTGATTTTTTTTTTTTTTTCTGTAGGGAACAAGAGGCTTCATCGTTTAGTTCCTAGCAACAGCAGCAGCAACGTTTTAATACAAAAGAAATCTTTATTTTTACTGTTAAGTCATTAATTCACCTGATATTGTTCAAACAATCAAATCCATTCTTCATATCCTTGAGGTTGACACAATCCATTCTTTAACTTTTGTCAGACATATGACTGATGAGGGTGGGGGTAAGAACACCTTCAAGGAATAAATTTACATATAGCTTATATGTATGACAAAATAAATATAGAAGAAAGAATAGGTTATCTGAACACTGTCCTGTTTACAAAAGAATGTTTATTTCGTATAACATGACTTTAAGCTGGTGGGCAGCTGGAGTTGACAATTTTGAAGAGTCAGGGTTTATATATCATCGTCGGCTCTTACTCTTATTGTCTTTCTTTTTTATTAACGTCAATGAATATGATTTCGAAGGTCTAGTCTATAGTGGAAAATTTAGTGTTCTTTACGGGGGGGGGGGTCACTCTGTTCCCCTTTTTTCGTTTTTCCTCTTCATGTATTTCAGTCTCTGGAAATTTGTTTTCACATGAACGGGTCTATGTTGACTAAGGCCAAGGTGTGCATCAGCTGGTCTTTATGCATATTTTTGGGATTCCTCATAGTCTAGTTCTGTTGGCAAGTTTGCCATAGACCATTTTCTTGGGAAACCTGAATGAATTTATTTTGTGGACATGGCCTGTCCAGTGAAGATTGATATATATATATATATATATATATATATATATATATATATAGATATAGATTTTGTTATTGTTGTTTTTTCCAAGCGATACATACGGTTAATATTGGCTCCACCTCCGAGCTCATATTTTTATTTACTTAGAAAGTCACCCTTTTAATTTGTTTGGACGTATATAACATTTTTTATTTATTTATTATTTTTAAAACAGTAATCTACGTACACGCGTGTTTCGAGGTCATTACCTCTCGTCAGCGTAGTTCAACTGTTTCTAGGGATCGAACCTCAGACCATGTTTACCACAGTCCGGTGCCTTAACCGTTAGGCCATAATCCCTAGATTAATTATACTGTTTATTTTTATCGCTTATAAATTTAGATTTTGTTATTGTTTTTTTTTCAAGCGATACATACGGTTAATATTATATATATATATATATATATATATATATATATATGAATAAAAATAAAATAAAAATACCAGCGATGGTTGACATTATGTTGTTTTAAAAAACAGTGTTAGAATCCTACCCATATCGGGAAGGAAACTGTATAAGAAGGTTGGGTTGTTCAATGTCTCTATGACATTGAACAAGCCAACCTTCTTATACACACATAGTTTCCTTTCCGATATGGGTAGGATTCTAACACTGTTTCCTTTTCATTTTCATATGGTCTATGATCGTTTTTTTTTTTTTTTTTTAATAATATTCTGAAGATGTCCTCTGCAATAGGGACGAAACGTTGATCATTTCATAAATTCATTCGGTTTTTCTTTTTTCAAAACAACATATATATATATATATATATATATATATACACACACACATATATTTGATGTTAAAACAAAATAACTTTAACTAACATTCTAGTCATTACACATAATTTATATATCAGATTTGACTCAATGGCTCATAGTTTGTTTACAGGAGAATGAGAGTGCTCACGCGGTCTTGGTGTTGGAGAGGAAATGGGTATTGGAATGGTCCTGTTTACCACTCCTCCTAGCCTTGGTAATATATGGGCTATCTAGGGAGATGTTGACCAGCCCTCACTCCCTCTGGCCATGCATTGAGTTTTGATCTAGTTAACTTTGGCCCCAGAGTCTGCAGACATTCATTGTTTGATACGGTATTGTCAGAATGCAAGATTGGTTAAAATGAAAGAATATTTATAATATCTAGGTAAGCCATTGTTGATGTAGCTGATTGGATATTAACATGAATTAAATGGATTTAAGTCCTGTTGTAACCAAGAAAATCCATATCGTGGATTTTCTTGGTTGTGGATCATTCATAACTTTTGTGGTACTGGTGTGCGAGAATGATACGATGGATGTCTAATTCTGTGGAAATCCCGGAGTTTGATAGAGAAATTTTCAAGTTCATCAGGACACACTTGAGGTTACATTGGCCGAAACATTGTGAAAATACAGTAGAACCTTGGGATACGGCATTAAAAATTAGTAACAAAGTACAGTACAGTGTATAATACACATGTATAACATTACAAATAACACCATAAGACAGGGCAAATACCGTAACCAGGGGTCGGAAAAACATAGTATTCCACATTGTAACCTGAAAAAAAACGTATCCTAGACCCATTGTATCCCGGGGTTCTACTGTAACTGAAAAAATGAGAGCAATAGTCTGAATAATCTAATTAATACAGGTTTTATTTTAGCGTAACTAATAATTTCTTTCAAAGTCATTTCCGTAAGTCTATAGGGTTTTTTTTTTGTTTTTTTACATAGGCGTCACCACTTATCAAGGCCGATTGGCCACTCAAGGATAAGGGTTAAAGAGTGTAGAGTAGTCAAAAGGACAATATAGTAATCGATAGTAATGGAAGTTTGGTAAATTTGTTAACTTAAGTGGAACGGCTCATCAGAAACTTGTTCACGTTGGACTTGAAGACAACCATATTATAGACAGCCGGAAAGCAGGAAAACGGAAGACAATTCCACAGGCGTGCAGTTCTAAGAAAGAAGCTTTGATCATGGAATCTATGTTTAGGTTTAGGCACAGATATAGAGTGGGGAAAATTATTGATAATGTTTTCAGCTAGTCTAGTGTTTCTTCGGATGTATTTCTGACATTAATCTATTGAGTTAATAGGAACTAGTGTTTTCATCAAGGCGCCATTCCTAGCTTATTGAGTATCAAGGCTAAAGAGAGCCTCGCCTGCTTTATAATACAAGTAACACAAAAGTAAAACCTCCTATTTTTTAACTAGAAAAAGTTGAAGAGCTATGAAGACAGAAGTGGTACCATGAAAACAAGTAACCTTTTGTACTCTACAATTTGTTTTTCTAAATGTTCACAACCATTCTCAATGCAGTTTTGCCAGGAATTCAATAACGCTTCTCTGCTTCTGATGCACATCCATGACTCTTTCTTAGTCAATATCTGCAACCGAGTGATGAAGCTTTCAGATCATAAATGCATAAGTTCAGTCATCATACCAATGTAATTTGCAATCCCCTTTGATCCATTCGTGCAGAATAAAAGAAAATAGGAGACATTACTATTGGAACACCCTCTCATGATTATAAACTTAATCATCAAATAACTCATTAAATGTAACAAGTGTTACTCACGAATCGCATAATGTATTTCAATTAAATGTATGTATGGTTAAGTAATCATAGTCATATTTGTACCAGTTTGTTTTTCAAAATAAAAAGAAAAAAAAAATGCTCTTGTATCTTGGTACAAGGTTAAGTCAGATGTTTTCAGGCTTCTCTGGTTAGAAATCCCTATTTAGTTGTTTCCACATTTATTTATTTTATTTATTGGTCCCCCAACAAAGGAGGGATTGGACCAAGTAATTCACTCCTGTTTGTTCGCACTTTTCTCAGTAACCACGCCTTGGATTTTTTAAAAATTTTGCACAAGCATTAGTCATGGTGAAAGTAAATTTTTGCCAGAACGCATTTTCCGGGATAAATTTTGTGTGTGTGTGTGGGGGGGGGGCTATTATAGGGATAAAATTGCTCCAAAATCGTTCGTTTGTAACACTTTCCTCAATAACCACTCATTTAATTTTTTTGTTTTAATTTTGCATAAACATTAGTTATGGTGAAAGTAAATTTTTCATTCATGGAGGGGAGGGGGGACCTTGCAGGCCCAGCTTGTTTATTTATTTATTTGAGAGATATCCAGTTCTTCAACAAAGGAGCACTTTGGATAGGTCCAAAATAAAAATTGCTCCAGTCAAGGATGCCCCTCTCTCTCCTCCTGACAAAGAACAGAACAGATTCATTTAAGTTAATTTCCATCTGTTAAACAAAAAACATGATTTCCCCATTCTTAGTATACCTTCCTTCCTGTCTACCTCTTTTTAGTTTCTTAAAATAAGCTATTCTTTTTTTCCATGCATTCAACACATTTTCTTGTCCACCTGTGCATTTGGAGTGTTAGCCAACAAAATTCCTAAAGGCAAAAAAAAAAACTTTGAGGGGCAGAAAAGAAGAAAAATGCTGTATTTGTTTAGAATGACTTGTTTGGTTTGGCTTTTCTTTTTCTTTTTTTACTATCTCTAATTTAGACAAGATTGCACACTGACATGAGTATTCTCATGACAGTTTTCTAAGCTTTACTACTTCAGTGTTGGCTCATGACAAATTGGAAGCAGGTATTTTTGTTTGTAACACTATCATAAAAAAATTGCCATACACAGCCAATGTGCTATCTCTATTCAGTTTAGTTTTTCAACAGAGCCCTCGCTCTCTTTTCCTAGATGCATTGCCTTCTGCCAGGGCTGAGGAACTCCATATATCTCCTGTATTGTAACACTCCAGAATATCAGAGGAAAGCAAACAGATGGTATACATTTTTTTTCATTTAAGGGATTGTCAGCTCCATAACAAAGGAACTCCATTTACCTAGCCCTCTTGCCAAAGGGTAATTTGAAACTGTGCAAAGCATGGCATTCATCGCTGAGATATTGTACATACCAACTTATCTGTAAGATAAATATAACTTGTGTGTATATATATATATATATATATATATATATATACACACACACACACATACATGAATCACAATACTGTGAAAAGCTAGGAAACCTACATCAATGATTTTTTTCCAAGATTAGTTTTAAAAAAATATATATATAATAAAAGATTTTGTGATATTTTTTCGATATTGATGGTCATCATCATAATATTCGATTTAATGTGTTTTACATGTTGACATGTGTTGGACAGCTTCTCCACCATCAACAACGAGCAGCCTGTACCCAATGTAATGATGTATGAAGGTGAAATATAGCCATGGAGGGTTGAGTACGTGTGTCGCATGTAGAAAATGATACGAGGGATTTGTAATATGAGTCTTAAAGATAGGTGTAGATCTGATGACCTCAGAGGAATATTCTGCACAGTGTAGGGAAACGCGTGCAGAACAGAAGACTTTGATGATATGACCATGTTGAAAGCATGGATTGGCGTTCTTAGGTTAGCAGATGCAGAATAGTTGAGGTATCAGACTCAATTCACAAGAAGGTCAAGGAAAGATGGGAGAAAGAAGGATAAATACTTGGTCAGAGATAGGTTAGATTAGAAGTCAATTTCTAAACACTATCAAACACATGCCAGTATGTAAAACAAAAATTATGATGATTATAAGTTAATTTTTGCGATCTTTGGACTTTATGAAATTTATATTGAAATTAAGCTATGCATGGAATTTCTATGATTGGAAAGTTTCTCAAATTAATATGTTGAGTGTCAATTCAAATAGTATATCATTGCATGTATAAAAAGGTAATCAGTTTTTTTGTTTTGTATTTTTTTTTTTTTTTTTTTACGTTCATTATTCTAAGTCATTCAAGCAGGGAAAGATTCAACAGAAAAAAGTTAAGTATTTTTCTCTACATGAAGGCAAAGTTAAACTTAAGGTCAATTTTTGATGTCGGGTAGATCCAACTCTCCAAAAAGGGTCACTCTGAATTGGAACAAAAATAAAAATGTCCTCAGTCTGGAAGGATTTATCTATCGCTGACCAAGGACAGAACAGATTAAGAATATGATGAATGGTATTAGAGTTTCTGACACATTTTTAATAGAATGACTGTTTATAAATATTGAAAATTTTTCATAAAGCATATTATCAGAACAAATATTACAGTTTGTTCTTAGCTAAAAGGACAAACTTGATAAGTAAGTCAGCTTTTAACGCTTTTTACTCGACTTGTCAGTCTAGATATATCAGTTGAAATAAGACTTGATGCTTGTATCACTATTGTCCCTTTGTGAACCGAGACAAGCTGTGAAATGTCACATGTGTCATAATTACAGTAATGGGTTGGGTAGTACGACAACAAAGGGGAAAAAATCTAAAAATTATTTAGAAAATGAGTTCATAGAAAATAAATACCACTCCTTTTTTTTTTTTTTTTTAAAGACTGGGTATTTACTTCCCTCCCACCTCTGGAAGTTGCATTCTGGCTACTTAAGAATTGCCTTAGCAGGTCTGTCAGCATTCCCTGTGCGGTGATGGAGCCTCAGGCAGTTAGCTATGAAAAAGTAAGCCTTGGGAGGATAGACTTCTTGGAGCTGAATAGAACAATTATCATAACATTAAAAAAAAAAAAAGAAAGGCTATTGCAATGGCTCAGTTTTCTTTTTCCAAACTGATTGTCTTGAACGGACCCTCAATTAGTATGTTAGGCGTGAGAAAAACGGTATTTTCCTTTTTTTTCCTTTTTTTTTTCTTTTTTTTTTTTTTCATGCATGTTCTTTTCCTGGAAATATCAGTTAGCTATGCATCTAAAGCTGACTGTACCTACCCAGCATTGCCCAAAATGCAACAAAGTCATTTTAGTTTTTAATTATTGTTTGCACATTTTTTTTAACTTAAGCAGAAAAAGAAATGTTGTAATAAAAAATATTTTTATATTCAAAAAAACAATGAATTATTTCCCTTGCTGATTTAAAATTTCACATCATAATTGAAAAATGTCAGTATCATTTTTTTGTTATTAAAAACAACTCCGAAATCAAACTTTTTACACAACCGACTATATACCTCTGGGTAAAACACAACCCCTTTAATTAATGTTAAATACTTTTTTTTTTTTTTTCTTAATATTTAGCACTTGGAAGATATTGAACACAGAAGCAAGAGTTGCGCAATCTCCACCCATACTTCTCCTGAATCAGCGTAGCTTGATTTCAGTGGCAAGAAGTCTAGAATGACTGGAAACAATACTTAGATAAGCAGAGAACACATACAGCACCTGGTATTTCTAAATGATCACCCATTTTAGTACTGACCAGGTTTAATGTTGCTTAAATTTAGTGTTGAACAGTAATACAACGCCAGGATAAGTGAAGAATAACTTGTGTATTTTTATAGTTGATATTTGTGCAGAATTTGAACCAGATGTAACTAACGGTCCGCTCGGCTTTGCTTGGAACATGATGTCATGCACTCAGGTTTGACTGAAATCTGAAGTAAGACACCAATTAGCCAAATCAATGTATGACAAAGGAGTAGACGGTCTTTGGGGAAAATATTGGAAGAAAAAAAAAAATCAATAATTTAAGTAAACCACACCCCCTCAAACAGCCGTTCCTAATATCTCCACCTTGGATCAACAGTTAAAGATAGATGTGGCTGGAGGTGTACCAAGACGAAAAGTCAAAAGTCGGGAATAGATGTTAAGAACTGGCACGTTTTTTATCCCAGCTGTCATAAATAATTAAAAAAAAAAAAAAAAAAGGGTTCCCCAGAAAAAATTTGTTCATGAAAAGATAAGTTACAAAAATTTAAAAAAAAAAAAAAAAAAAAAAAAAAAAAAAAAAACGCAAAAAAGTGTGGGTTTTTTTGTTTTTGTTTTTTTTTTTTTTTTTTTTTGTAAAACTTTTGCTAAAAAAACACAAAAAAAATGGTTATCTGAAAAAGGATAAAACAAATTGCTACAGTAGGTCATTGTTTATTTTTGTTATATATATTTCTTTTCTAGTGATTTATATTTAAATGTTTTCTTCAGTATTTTCCTCAAGTAGCATAGCATTAATAATCAGCGATGCTCGGCAAAAGCTCGCAGTTGACGTCATGTTCCGAGTTACGTTTGGTTCAAATTATGCACAAGTGTCTCATAGTTTTTAATTTTCCTAGATTAGTTTTGAAAAATCTAATCTAGGTTATAGCCTGTTGACTTAGAATGAGTGCTCTATGCCAAATTGATAATTGAGTATGGTAAAATTTGTGCTTACTTTTTTGCATTAAATACTAATCGCTATTAATCACTTACTGTGTATTGAAAGGATACCATAATTCTTAGTTTAATGCATCTTAACATAACAAAAATTCATACAAAATTTCAGCCAGATCGACACACTAATTTCTGAGAAAAAGTTGAGTAGATGGATGGAAAAATAGATAGAGAGAAATATGATATAGATAGCTGGAGGGAGAACGTATGGATTAGTACATTTCCCAAGGATATTAGTAAAAATGATGTAGATGATGAAGAGCCAGTGCTCAAAACAATGAGATATTATAAAAAGGCTGACTGGGAAGCCATCAGGGATCTTATCAGAGATGCCCCATGGGGAAATATTTTTTCTCTCCCTGCTGAACAATGTGCAAACGAGACCACTAACTGGTTCAAAACTGCAATCAAAGCGCATGTTCCCATGCGGAAATTTTATAGTAAGCTCCACTCTCCCCAATGGTTTACTTCGACTTGCGCAACTGCCATTGCCCAAAAAAGCAGCATGCATACCGCAAATTTAACCGACATAAGTCCAGTTCAAACAGACTGAAGTATATAGAAGCTAGAAATAACGTTAAGAAAGAAATAGCGACAGCTAAGAGAGAATTTACGCAAACCACTAAAAAACGTATCGAAGCACAAAAACTAGGAACTCGAGACTTCTGGAAAATCTACAACAGTGTAGTAAATAATGAGCAATCAACAATTCCCCCACAAACCAACAATCACGAGGTTGTCTCCTCAGCAACCGAGAAGGCTAACATGCTTGCCAGCCGGTTTGCCTCAAACTCCACACTGGACCCTTCCAACCACTCCCTACCTGACTTTCCTATGCAGACAGACGCCACGCTAGACGATCTGAAAATCACCCCTGCTCAGGTGCATGCTATCATAAAAAATCTTGACACTTCAAAAGCATGCGGACCCGATCTCATCCCAACTGTGCTATTAAAAAAATGCTCGGCTGAAGTAGCTCCAGTTCTCTCCAAACTCTACAACAAATGCCTTAATGAAGCTTGCTTTCCGGGCTGTTGGAAAACTGCTTCTGTTGTACTAGTATTCAAGAATTCTGGCGAAAGGACTGACCCATTAAATTATCACCCCATTAGCCTCCTCCCACTTTTTGCCAAAATATTTGAGACCTTAATTAACCATGCTCTAATCACCTTACAGATGCTAAACTTCTGACTGACCAACAATATGGATTTAGACAAGCCCGTTCCACAGCAAACATCCTAACTGTAATCTCTGAACGCATATACCATTCACTGGACAAAGCGGGGGAGGGCAGAGCGGTAGCTCTAGATATATCTAAGACTTTTGACAGGGTATGGCATGAGGGTCTCCTCAGGAAAATTAGATCATACAGTATCACTGGTAGAATACTTAACATAATTAAATCCTTCTTAGATAAGAGAAAAATCCAGGTTGTCCTCAACGGTCGTACATCTAAACAATATGATATAAATGCAGGAGTGCCCCAGGGGTCTATCCTTGGACCTCTATTGTTCCTGATTTTCGTAAATGACCTCCCCGACAAAATTGCCTCTGAGATGGGTATATATGCTGATGACCCTACACTCTATAACAGGCATGACAGGAAGACGAATGAACACATTTCTAAAGAAATGGCAGAAACACTAGAGGAAGACCTCAAATCTGTAGTGGAATGGGGACAAAAATGGTTGGTCACGTTCAATGCCGCCAAGACTAAACTAGTTTCATTCAATAATTACAAGAAACCCTCTCTACCACCTATAGCAATGGCCAACGACTCTTTATCCGAGAGTACATCTTTCAAACTCCTTATCCTAACGTTCACAGGAAACATGAGTTGGAACAATTACATTGAAGGCATTGCCAGGGCCGCTGCAAGAAAGGTGGGCTCTCTCTACCGTGCTAGACAACTACTAACACCCAAAAGTATCTTGTACCTCTATAAGGCCACCATTCGCCCATGTATGGAGTATTGCTGCCACATTTTGGCTGGTGCATCTGCTACTAGTCTCTCGCTCCTTGACAAGGTTCAAAAGAGTCACAAACCTGATAGGCCCTGAACTGGCATCTAAGCTTCAGCCTCTGTCCCATCGACGAAATGTTGCATCCCTCTGCCTGTTCTACAAGTATTTTAGTGGTGAATGCTCTGACGAACTGCAATCACTTGTGCCCCCACGACGTGAGCACCCTCGACAAACCCGACAGGCTGCTAAATCCCACCCCCACACTGTAGAGATCCCTAGATGTAAAAGATCTTTCTACTCCAATAGTTTCTTCCCCAGAACCGCTAGACTTTGGAATTCCATTCCAGGTCCCTGCTTCCCCAACAGTACTGACGTGCAGAAGTTCAAGTGTAACGTGAACCGACATCTTGCTGCCCAAATCCCTACATAGTACCCCACTAGTTGTTGCCCCTGATAGTAGCCCCCTACACCAAAGTGGCAATTTGCCTTGTTTGGGGTGAAAATGTAATAAAAAAATAAATAAATAAAATAAAAAAAAATAAAAAAGTATGTACCCCTCCTCCCCCAGATAGAACACTAACTGGACACATGAATCTGTAATATGAAAATCCACTGATCAGAAGTAAATTTTGATTCGTTAGCTTAAAAGCTATTTGGATCTGACAGAATAATTTTAGATTTATAAGAAAACTTGTATGATTAATACTATCTTAGCTATTCCATCATTAATAGGAATGTGGCCAATTAGTCTAATGGATGCAGCTGCAGCCTATGGAATCAATTGTGTGATGTCCAAATCCTATTTGATCTAGTGTGGTCATTTATTCACAAATATAACACAAGAAAATCTATTAGTTTTCAATCCTCCTTATTGTCTATTGTAATTTAAATAGAAACTTGCATTCAATTAATTGTATACACAGTCGTTTACAATAAGTATTATGATTCAGAATAAAATAATCTATTAAAACGCTTTATTAGAGTATAGGAATTAGAAAGCCAAATATCAAAGTGCTTTTTTTTTCTCTAAGATAAATAATTTATCTTAAAGAATGAACAAACTTTCCACTTAAAAGTTCTTATCAAGTTTTGATATGTTTTTTTTTTTTTTTAAATCATCTTCTCTGTAAAAGATATAAAATCCCCTTGTGTATAGTAAGTAGTCCATGGAGTTGTTAGTCATGGCTTGTTTAAATGTGTCACACATTGCTTTGTGATATAGGTTAATAATATATTGCCACTTTCAAACATGGTTTAATATTTGAATTACAGTATAGAAATTAGAAAGCCCAAATAACATGTTTTATTTGTTGTTTTTTTTTTTGTTTTGTTTTTGCCTTTTTTGCATCTAAAAATATGGATTTTATGAAAGATTTTTTTTACCCTTTGAAAATGTCATTTTTAACGGATTGATTAAAAAAAAAATTTACATTGATAAGTAAGGATATAATTTTGACCAAAATTTTATTTTTCATAACCTGAAAAGTGTGGTGGTTATTTTTTTATTTTGCTTATATGGCATTGCTCATCAAGGCCAAAAGTCACTCAAGGACAGGTTAATGGTTTGTGTCAGATGAATGTTGAAACAAACACCTAGAAAATAGGAAAGTGTGGTAAGATCTAGGCTGAATTTAATTATTTAATGGGATTGCTAAACTTTAATTTGTGAACATTAAACTTGAAAACGACTATAGTGTAGTCATCTGGGAAGCAGCCCCTTGGTATTGTGTTCCATAGACGGAAACTTCCATTTTAGTTTTATGTACGGAGAAAAAAACGAAAAATATTCACAGTGGTTGTAGCTAGACGAGTTCTTGTGAATATTTTACTGGAGGGAACCAGAGATTGGAGCTCAGTTGAGCACCTATCATGAAAATAACAATAGAGTAGAGAAGCATTAGCAATGTCTTTTCTGTAAGAAAGAGATTGTAGAGAGAATAGGAAACACCCAACTAAATTCTGGAGATGTTGCAACAGTACTCCATCTTGCCATTTTCGTTTCAAGTCATTTCTTTGTAAAGTAATATTCACAGAAATGTTTTTATTTTTTAGCTAGTAGGGGGTACCTGGCGTTGCCTAGGTGTGTGTGTGTATGGGGAGAGGGGGGTAAGTAATAACCCTGTTAAAATAATCGGAAAACCAAAATAAAAAAAACAGCGGAAAAAAAAAATCAGAAAAAAAAATGTGCAATCTTAAGATAACAACGTTGTGTGTGTGGGGGGTGGGTGGTAAGCCCCGGTGTTTAGAGGTGTAAAAGAAAAAAAAAAAAGTTTTGGTCGGAAGGTGGGCTTGAACTCGAAGCCTTGAGGGTAAGGCAGAAAAAACAAAAGCTTGACATGTTACGCATACACCAAAGAGACAAACAACTAAGTAGTGACAAAATGAAACGTTAAAAAAACAAGCATGTTAAACTAACATGAATGTTTTCTTGGTCAAACATGACGTCATGGTCGCAGTAGTCGTGGAAAACAGAAAATGAAGGAACAATTTCTTGCTACACCCTCCCTGTACAAAACTGGTGATTTTAGGGTGAAGGAATTTGGCCAATTTTTCGAGATTTGTCGGGCGAAGGTTCAGGCTTTAAAATCATATCTATCTAGCGAAAATCTGTGACCTGTGTCAAAAGTTTTTGCGAGAAATACAAACATACACACATTTTCGCTTTTATATATATATACTAGCGGGGGGGGTACCCGGCGTTACCCGGGTGTTTGGAAGTGTGTGCGTGGTTTTGGGTAAATCCAAACTGGGGGGGGGGGGGATTAAAATTTAAAAAAAAAAAGTTTTGGTAGGTAAGTATGAGGACCGAACCCGAACCCTTGAGGCAAAGTTGGAAATTAAAGTGTGAAAAACGAAAACGTGCCACGTAAACCATTGGGCCACCGCAAAATACAGAAACACGTTTGAATTTATTTAACTATTTAGAATTGGCAGGTGCACGTTTTAATGACTTAATGAGGTCAACTGTGACTGCGGGGTAGTATTTCATTTACTGCCGGAATGCTTTTTTTATTTTTATTTCCCAAGATGGGGGGGGGGGACCAGCTCCCCATAAAAAGGAGATCGTCCAAATTGAATAGCAATTGTCTGATATAAGGAAAATATTTCCACATTGATCAAATCTGATTGCTTTCGGACGTTTCCGGCAATCGCAACCGGAAAAATACAGCCAGAATTAGTGCCGTTTTATATGTAAAAGCCTAATCCACACGCGGCGAGCGAAAAATGTTGAATGTTTATCTTTTTGAAGTCGAGCAATTTAAATAGACAGGCGACCTCCGTTAACTCGTAGATATTATGATTTATATGTGATATAAAAAGTTTTAAGAAAAAGTTTTACAGACATACACAAAAAGCGAACATACATACATTTTCACTTTTATATTTATAGAAGACACGTTACCAACGAAAGAATCAATAATGATGCACATGCCGCATGTTAGGATCGATTATATCATTGATTTAGTTTTCTTTTGTCTTGAGAGACAATGGATATCTTCTGGCCTGCTCAAGCAGGAGTTTATCATGAAGCAATTTTTGCTTAATCTCTAACTTCACTACTCTTGACCTAAGATTACCCCGGTTCAGTATCAAGATGAGATCCAAGATAACCAGTAGCAATGCTTGGATAAGCAGAGAATTGGTGTTTCACATCAGTTTCGCTTTTATACATAAAAGCCGAATCAACACGTGAGAAGCCAAAATAGCAAGAATTTTGTAAAAGTCAGCGTAAATAAATCTGGCCGTGACTCGCGTTCGCAAATTCGTGCATATTATGATCTACACGGTATATAAGAAGTTCTAAGTGATAGTAAACCCTTTCCCCCGAGACCCCCCGCCAGCCTTTCTTGGACATACAAAAATGCACATACTGCATTTGCCTTTTAAATATATACTAGCGAGGGGTACCCGGCGTTGCCCGGGTGTTTGGAGGTGGGGGGGGGTAAAAAAAAAGTAAGTATGAGGATCGAACCCGAACCGTTGAGGCAAAGTTGTAAATCAAAGTGTGAAAAAAAACGTGTGCCGTTAACCATTGCCCCACCGCGAGATGCTAACAGAAACATGTTTGAATTTATTTAATTATTTGGATTTAGCAGGTGCTCGTTTTAACGCGTTAATGAGGGCAAGTTTGACTGCGGGATTTCATTTACTGCTGAACGCTTTTTTTTCCCACAAGATGTTATAGGAAAAAGACTAACCCACATGCGGCGAGCGACAAATATTGAATATTTATCTTCCCGAAATCGAGCAAATTAAATAGACAGGCGAGCTTCGTTGTTAACTGTGAGATATTACGATTTATATGTGATAAAAAGTTTTCAAAAGTTGTGAAGCAAGCGACTGCTTCTCTGAAAAAAGCCTTTTGTAGACACACAGAAAAAGCGAACACACATGCATACATTTTCGCTTTTATATTTATAGATATATATATATACATATGAGATAGATTACTAATTACTATTACTATATATATTTATATACTTATTACCGTATATATTATATAGTATTTATAATTAATGGTTTCCATATTGTGTTAAATTCTATACTAGATATATTTAGTAATACATTGTCACTCAACATGTGTTGCTTTTTTTAGTCATCTTACGCGCCACCGTTCTTTTCTGTCTATAATTTTTACTTTGTCTCATAATGGTAGATGGTTTCCCTTTTTCCCTCCAGATATGGTCAGCCATACCCGATTTTTCAATTTCTCCACATATTACAGGTTTTCGATGTTCTTCTAACCATACTATTAGTGGGTGACATGTCTCAGTTTTCCACATTTACATGGGATCTCATATGCATAGTTTATAGTCATGATTTTTCTGAAGCAGGCTTTACTCTCACAAGATGTTTCTGGAGAGTTGAATCGCTTCTGAATACTGTCCTGATGTTATATGGATTACATATTCTTTGAAATTTTTCCAACAAGCCCTTCATGTATGGTATACAAACTGTGATGAGTTTTTGGGTGGTGTCTTACGGTGTTTGGTCCAGATTTCTTGGAGCTGATGTCATGCTCTCTGGATAGGAGTTACGGTGGAGGGTTTCTCTTATACCGTCCATCTCCTCTTGATATGCATTGCTGTTACTGCATATTGCCTTTGCTAAATAAGGTTGTAGGTTACACCGACTGAAACATTGTGAAAATAACACTTAAGAGGAGAACAGTAGTCTGAGGAGTCCAAATAATACTTAGAAGCAGTATTTGAATCCGTGTTGTCAAGTTGATAGCCAAATACTCAACTCCAACTCTTGAACTGTTAAATAGTCTGATTCACGCCTGAGAAATCTTCCAATAGTAATAATCCTCAACTATAATAAAGACCAATGTGTATTTGTATGAACTTCCATTCTATCACATAAAGTTAGCAAGTAAAACATACTTTTTTTTTCTTAGCAAGACAAAACCATTTTCAGGTGGTAAAGGAAAGCAAATAGTAGATGAGACGACTACTTACTCCACCATCTAAACTGAATTAGGAAAGAAATCTTCCATTCTATAAAAAAAACTCAAATTATTATTTAGGGGGGAGGGCATATGATAATTCATGTAGTAGAGTAGAAAATGAATCTTTTGTTTACTTTTGTCAGCCTCTTAAGTCTTGCTTCCCTTAGTCCTTTAGTGATGTTTTCTGACAAAGAGGGAAAAATTGCTGTTTTTTATGAGTTGGATCTATACATTTAACACTTATTGTTGGCTAGGTTTTTTTTATTATTTTACACTTATTAATGCCTTGTCTGGAGTGATTTATTTATATATATATATATATATATATATACACATGTAACTATACGTACACACACACACATTAGATGGTTACGTACCCATGCATTTTAAAATGTTATTACTGTTTTCAAATTTTACATTGTTAATTTTTGGCTGTTTAGCTCTTAAATACAGTGCTTCCAGTATTTTTAGTCTTTTTACGTTTGGATCCATATGAATGATTTTTGTGTTATCAACTAGGATTTTTCTAAATTGGGAATGTGGGCAGCCATGTTGTTTTAGGTGTTGGCAAATCGAGCTTGTATCTGAAACGTGTAGGGTCAATCGTGTGGACAATGTGTTGGTTGTATGTCCAATGCAGATATTTGTGTTTCTATTGTTGGAGATGCATCCTCGCAAGGGGTATTAAAATTGGTAGATTACATTGGTTTTGTCAACTGATCTTGTTGTCTGAGAAGTGTTGTTTTTAATTATAGGTTAGCAGTCAATTTCTTGTAGGTGGTAAATCTGATCTTATTAATGAAATGTATGAAAAATTGAATTAAGATAATTCTTTGATTTAACATGGTACCCGACGGTGCCTAGGAATGAATGAGGATCAGCTAATGTTACACCCTCCAATATTTTATTGTCATCAAAATCGATAAACTCTATTTTTCAATCCTTCCTGCAGTCCACACTACATTGTAGTCTACATTGCACTGTAGAGAACCTACTGTTGATTTTATAAAATTATTTTTATATAATGGCTTCATTTAAAATGTAAAAGTCAAGTGTCATGGTTCAATTGTGCTCTAAGCAAAAACATTCATGTCAAACACACCTCTGTCATATCAAAGAACCTAGTGTTGATTTTATATGTAGGGTCTTTCAACTTTTTGTGGTAATAAAATGTAATTGTGATGTTAGGGTGTATAAGGGTGTTAACTTTGGTCAAAATCGCCTGTTCCTTCTTTAATCGGATTTTTTCAATTATTGATACTTATCCAGGTCTCTACATTGCGAGTGAAACAGTTGCATTTGCAAGTGATTTTTCAAAGTGGCGACTAGAAATAATAAAACGCTTATATTTTGGTGATTGTGTTTCTTTCACTGACAATCTTCAAAAGCTCACTACTGAATGAAAAATATCTTTTCAACTTTTTAATTGATTTTTTTTTAACATAAAATGTTTTTCCAGTTTTATCCCAATATAAAAAATTGCTTTTAAAAAGAAAATAAACAAAATAGCACAAAAAGTTTATTATTTACTTACGTGTTAGGTTAAAAAAAAGAAAGAGATGGCAAAAATTATGCAAATTCATCTAGTAATTTTTTAACTAGAAAAAACACATTTTAATGGCAAAATATCTCGACTGCCATTTCTGTTTACAACCACCAAGGAATATTATTCAAACATACAGTCATCATAATAATACCAGCTAGAAATCATTTAACAATCCACTTATTTTTTTAATTTTTTTTTTTATAAAAATTAAAATTCTGGATATATTTGCATAAATTTTGGTGTATAGCCTTTTTTTCTTTTTTTTTTTACCTTAACAGGTAAGTACATAATGAAATTTTTGTGCAATGATATATTTTTTTAAAATATTGAAGTAAAACTGAATGAGAAGAGACAACTGTACCGGCAGAACAAATTGTCAGTGTACACACTTAATGGATTTGCTCCAATTACTGTAAGTCGTTTTTGTTGGGTGCGCTAAATACAACACCAGCAACTGAAGTAAAGACAACAGCTTTATTATGTGCTTAATAGAACAGAGGGTGGATGGGGTAGAATTTGATCTAGATTGAAAGAGAAAAACTTGTCCTTTGCTATAACCTTCGTTTACAGCTGTACTTGGTGCAAACCTATCACTTCACTTGTGCATGCACCTGTGGATCTGCTGAGTTAATAAGAGACAGGTCTGATATTAGACATGTTTAAAGTTGAGTGACAAAAACGGCTTGAAACACTTTTGTAAATCTGTTGACTAAAACTATTAATTATTGAATTCATAACACTGACTTGATATAACATTCCATAGTTGTAATGTGTTGTTGCGACAGCCATCATCCTGTTGAATCGGTTTCTTTCTGGGCTTGCATTATATCTCAAATTATGGGGAACCCATAGTTATAGTGGCCATTATGAGTATTGTATTTTTATAGTGTGCTTCCTTTCTTCTTGCCTTTCTATTAACCAGAAACAAGGTGTTTAATGGTTGTAAAACGAGGCGTGTTCTCTCTCTTTCTCTCTATTTTTTTTTCTCTCTCTCTCTTTCTCTAGGAATATTTTTAACTGATCAACTCACGTTCAGTAGTTCATTACATATTATTCGTATGTGCATACCAAACGGGGAGGGGGTCAGAAATATTTTTAGGATTTGGATTGTCTCATAAGTTCAGTCTGATAACAACTTCGCATGTTTATTCTTACAGCTAAATAGCTTTCTTGGCATCAGAGCTGTGTGTTTTCTGATAAACTAGATAGATTTTTATGCCAAAACAAACCCTCCAAAGAAATTGATGTGTTGCATTTACATGTTGATGGGCTATTTTCTTTCTATGTAAACAACTGTTTCTGTTGGTGATGCGACAATTCCAATATTTTTCCGATTCCGATATCATTAATAATTCCGGTTCCAATTCTTTAAAAAAAAAAAAAAAAAAAAAAACTCCAAATATTTACCTATAGAGTTGTCACTTTTTATTTTTTTTTTTTTTTTCAATTTTTGGATCATCATAAAAGCCTATATAATATCAGTATATTTGCATAAACGTAAAAGTACACTTGGCGGGGGAGATATATAGATTTTAGTTTCACTGTTAGTTTAAAATCAATAAATATTAGTTTATCATTAATTCTCGCAAAAAATAAAACTGTCGTTTTGGCATAAAATAGGCACAAATCTTTCTAATTCTGATACTCTAAACAATTCTGGTTTTTACGTTTCCCAATTCCAATTAATGGTATCAGCACTAGTTTCTACATGAAGTGATTAATCCATTGTCTAATGAAAACAGTTTACATGGGATGCACTTCCGTTGATTCTTATGTGCAGGAGGTGGGGGGAGGGCAGCTGAAGTAATTTTGCTGGATTGTCTTGTGCTTGCAAAATCCTGTCTAATAACGACTTCATAGTTACATTCGTACAGCTAAATAACTTTCTTGCCATCAGAGTTCACTGTTTTCTGGTAACATAGATGGATTTTTATGTGAACGCAAATGCTTCAGAAAAAATTGATTTGCCGCAGTTCCATTTGGATGGACTATTTTCTTTCTATGTAAACAAAAATGGAACGTTTCCAATCGATACAATTACCAATTCTGGTTCTGATTCTTTTAAAATCTCTAAATTATAGAATTGTTACTATATTTTATTTTTTTCGGATTACTATAAAAACCTGTGTAATAGCTGCATATATTTTTGCAGACATAAAAATACAATACATTTGTTGGGGTGGGGTTGATATATAATTTTTAGTTTTACTGTTTTTTTTTTTTTTTTTTTGTTTTTTTTTTTTTGTGGTAAATCTGTAAATGTTTATTATTTTATCATTAGTACCAGCAAGGTAAAATTAAATTTAAAACAACAAAAAAGAATATTGTTTTTGGCATCAGAAAATAGGCACAAATTTTTCTGATTCTGATACCAGATTTTATTTTATTCATTTTTTTTTTTTTTTAATTCCCAATTCCGATTAATCATCCCAAAACAATTTTCCTCTAAAAAAACAACCAAACACCATGAATAAAATATTTGAAGATATGAACCACTTCAAGCATAATTTTTTTTTTTTTTCTTCAAACTTACTGGATTTGGTATTAAATAACTGAAGGGTTGATATGCCATAAAACGGTACTGATGCATATTGTGAACCAGACGTATCTCCACATTCGCTCGGCTTTGGCCAGAACATGATGCCAACAGCCGGATTATGCCGAGCAGCATCTCAGGGTTAAGCTACTGTAACAGTGAATTACAACGATTTTATAATAAAAACAAAAAAAATTTTCTTTGAAGCTTATTTTAAATATTTCTTTAAAATTATTTGACTCCCAAACAGTTAATTTTTGCTTCTAATTTTTCTTGGCAGTTATTATTAAAATAAAAAATAAAAAAATAGAAATGAATAATAAAACACCAAATTACGGTAGGTTGTTTTTTTATTTATTTATTTTTGTTTCTATAGTTTACATTTATTCATTTGGTTATTTTCTTTTATTACGTAGCATTATTATTTTATCGGTGACGCTTGGTATTATCCAGCTTTTGCCGTCAATTTCGACCAATGCTGAGCAAACAGTGAGATACGTCTGGTTCACAATACACCAGCATCAACAAAACAACCAAACCAATAATGGAAAAAATTTCATATTTCCACTTGATGTTCGTTTGTATTGATATTTAATTTTTTACAAAATGAAGAAAAAAAATTCAAAAGTTTAATATTTTTGAGATCTGAGATTGAATTTATTTATTTATCAATATTACTGTTTTGACGACTAGTCAAAAATCATCAGCTGAATGTGGTTGGGTGCTCATTTAATTCTCCGCATAATAAAATAACATTTTGAATCATTTAAACTACTGTTAATTGTTATTCTCACAACGTTTCAGCCAATGTAACATCCAACCTTCTTCAGGTATATCTGTTGAACTTGGAAATCTTTTTCATACTCAGGAATCTGCATGGAATTTTGAATATATATATATATATATATATATATATATATATATATATATATATATATATATATTTATTTATTTAATCCACAGGGGTGATATGCTCTTGTTTTGTCAGCTATGGCCAGGAAGAAGTCATAAGTTTAAAGTAATTCACAATTGGATTCTTGGTATCGCTTGTACTGAGGATTGAACCATCAACCTACAGAAGAGTGTCACTTGGAGTATGCCGAGATGCACCTGAAGAAGATTGGAGGTTGTGTCAGCTGAACTGTTGTGAAAATAACACTCAACATGAGAACAATAGTCTGAGTAATCGAAATTATTGATCCTCATCTCAAAATTTCAAAGAAATAAAATTGTTCTATTTTGTAAATATTTTACAAATCTTAAAAGTTGGACATTTTATGTACTTTGATGGTGGATTTCATTAAATTTTTTTAACTCTTTCTAAAGTTCGGGCAAATGTTGGTCTATTCTGCAAAAAAATTACTAGATATCTAACTTTTATGAATAATTGGCCTCAAGTTTGCAAAAATTTGCTCCAAAATTGACAGGCCATTTCTTTTAGTTTTATTATATGAAAAATCTGAAATTCTTGGAATGTTTTACATATCTAGATCATTTTTATTGTTTGTGAATCAAATTTTTGTTCCTATGCTGAGAAACATGCTTTAAATGTTTTGTGTATGTGTGCATATATGATATGTAGATAGATTTAAGGAAAAACAATCCATGTTTTTTACATCTATAGAAAATATGTTTTGAAAATTAACTCTATTCTATTTTCCCTCAAAAATGTCTTCGTAAAATTTTAAGATACAATTTTTGGATTTGTTATTCAACCTAAGACATAAAATCATTTAAAGTGAAGTTATTTTTTTTTTTCCTGATTCAATTAGTGTAAATTTTGAAAATAGCAATATTTATGCATTTGTGTTACCGTGCTGAAATAACATTATTTTGAAAGCCATTCTTAACATGGGGAGGAGAGGGTGTCTTGTAACTATTCTGTGCTTCCACCTAACAATTTAATAAAAACAAGATTGTGAAACTTGAATCTAAGTTGAAAATACCATTTTAAAAAATAGCATGGTAACATAAGTGCATAAGTATCAAAATAATAAAAGAATTTAACATATCTGTTGATTTTCGTAACTAAATTTTTTAACTCCTGGACACATATCATAGATAGGAACCTGATATTAACACTCGTCAGACTGAATCTAGGAGTATTGATAACTAAAGAGTGATTTTGTACTCCTCAAAACAAATATTGAATACAGTTTCATGTTATATTCCTGATAATTGAAGCAATTCTAGCTTACTGGTATATATACATTCAGATGATCAAAATTTAATAAAAATTTTCCTGAAAAAAAAAAAAAAGAAGCAATTTATAAGATAATGCTAAAAATTATTTAAATCTTCATACGAAAATCCTGATATTTTCAGATTGTGTAATTCTTGTCTGTGAATCTGTATTTTAACAATTCATATTTTATTTGATCAGTCAGTATGATAATTTTGTTAACATGGCTGCTAGGCATAAGAGTGGATAATGTAGACTATAGTGTAATGTGGATTTCTGCAGAGCTTTTTTGTGAAAATTCAGATCCATCCAACTTTAATGAAACACAACATGCATGCTTCCCAAAGATCATCAACATCTCTTACAGAGACCACATTACTAATGAGAAAGTGAAAATGGACTCTTACAAACAGTCGGGCTGTATTAGGATCTACTGAACACTGTGAAAAGGAGGAAAATGAAGTGGTAGAGAGCTATGTCACATGTTCATCAGGTCTTGCAAAGGTAATCCTGTAAGGAATTGTACAGGGGGAAAAGAGGGACAAAAGGAAATAAATAAATTGGACAACACTCAAGAGTGAACAGGTCTAGTGCTAAGTGGTATGCTTAGGAAGGCAGAAAATCAGGAGGACTGAAGAAAGCTTCTTTGCTGGGTCATTTTTTAACTGATTATCCAAATTGTAGGACCTATGACGACGACAACATTTTTTAATGGAAATTGTTGCAGGCAAGAACAAATGCACCTGATGTAAAGAACAAAAAAAAAAAAATACTATTTTAAGGTCAAAAACTAGCCATTGATGTCATGGATAAATTTCAACCCAGAAAACAACAATTCTTTGTCAGAAACTTTGTTCATGAAATGTGAGAACTAAAGGACAAAATAAAAGTAGTGAGAGTTACAAGGATGTCAAGGTCCACTTTCTATTCTCCATTTGCAATTATATAAAGAATTTATTTAATATGCTTCAATTAGATTGTTTGTTTGTTTTTTGTGTTGTTTTTTTGTATACTAATGACTCACAACTTGCAAAGACCAAAAGTCACTTAAGGATAAAGGTTAGTGAGGTTATGAATTAGATTCTAAACTATACTATAAGAAATTGAAAACAACAGATGGAAAGTACATTGCTTTAATGCAACCCTGTTGTAGTTTGTAGTGAAGCAGTTCTGCAATAATGAGAGGTTTTTGGAAAGAAACTCTGCTCATGACTCATTAATATTTTGGATATTTTAGAGTATTTAAAAATCCGTTGTTAGGAAGCATAACATGAGCAAACTCACTCATTTTTTAAATTGTAATTTCATGCGTTTTGCTTCAGAATTATTGAACATCAAGCAAGAGTCCTTGAATTTCAGTTTCTTCACACCTGTAAAGCTCAAGTCAATTGACTTAAATATATTGTAATTCATGCAGATTTCGGGTTTATTATCAGAGAGCCAATTCTCTATTAAACATATTTAGTTATAGTCAGCTAACCTACTTCCTAATTTCTGACGTACTGTAAGTTGTGACAAGACAAATCAGTTTCTTCCTTTTTATTGTTCTTCAGTATTTCGTTTTTGAAGAGATTTATTGAAATAAAATATAAGAAAAGAACATTATTGAAATAGAAATTAACACAAATATCCAAGTACAAATAACGCAATTGGTCTTTGCGCTTTTAATAACAAAATTTAAAAAAAATAAGTTTTTATTTTATTGGAAATTTTATAAGAAATATAATCTTTATGAAATTACTTGAATTATTTTAAAAAGTGTTTTCGATAATTCTTTTTAAAAAAAAGAGCGTAAAAAGTGGTTTCGATTCTCTTTAAAAAAAATAAAAGTAATTTCAATAATTTTTAATAAAAATAAATCTGAAAAAACTTTCCTATGATTATTAAGTAAAAAAGAAAGATAGAAAAAAACATTAAAAAAAAAAAGAGTACATGCACAGGGGAGATATAGGCATGAGAGAAGAAAGCAAAGGAACTGATTTGCCTTGTCATCCATTTCAGGTGCGCTCTGCCGGAAATTAGGAAGTACATTAGTTGACTATTAGTGACCGGGAGACAACTGAAGCAGCAAAATCGACAAATGTAGTGGAGACAACTGAAGCAGCAAAACTGACAAATGTAGGAGAAACAACTGAAGCTGCCTGCCAGGACATCATATATACAAATGCAGACAAGTTTCGGCATATTTTATTGGTTTGAAAAAAAAATAGATATTTTTTTTACCAATTGTCATAAAATTTTGACTATAGAATAGTATTATAATCCTTAAAAAGCCTGCAAATGTTCATGTTTTGTCTCATAGAACCAAAGATATGAGCATTTTATTATTCAATTTGGCTATCAGTATAGATATATCCATCTATAAATATAAAAGCGAAAATGTATGTGTTCGCTTTTTCTGTATGTGTACAAAAGGCTTTTTTCAGAGAAGCGGTCGGTCGCTTCACAACTTTTTAAAACTCTTTATATCACATATAACTCGTAATATCTCACAGTTAACAACGAAGCTCGCCTGTCTATTTAATTTGCTCGATTTTAGGAAGATAAATATTCAACATTTGTCGCTCGCCGCATGTGTGTTAGTCTTTTTCCTATAACATCTTGGGAAAATAAAAATCCTGCAGTCAAACTTGATCTCATTAACTCATTAAAACGGGCACCTGCCAAATCCAAGTAATTAAATAAATTCAAACGTGTTTCCGTTAGCATCTCGCAGTGGGGCAATGGTTAACGTCGCATGTTTTTTTGTTTTTGTTTCACACTTTAATTTACAACTTTGCCTCAACAGTTTGGGTTCGATCCTCATACTTTTTTTTTTTTTAACCCTCCCACCCCCGGAGTTTCCACACACACCTCCAAACACCCGGGTACCCCTCGCTAGTCTATATATATATATATATATATATATAAGGCAAAATGGGCGCACGTGTTTTTGTATGCCCAAGAAAGGCTTTTTTTGGGGAGGAGGGGGGGGGCTCTCAAGAGAGTTACTATTTTTTTACAACTTTTTATATACTCCCTAGATTATAATATCTACGATTTGCGAACGCACGTCGTCTCTACATTTATTTTGATGGACTTTTAGAAAAGTCACACTATTGTCTTTTCACGTGTTGTTGTTTTTTTTTTTTTTGTATAAATAAAACGAAAGTCAATCGAATCAGTTTGCAAGCTTTGCCCAGGACCTCCAGAAATGCAATTAGCTTTGATCAATGTCGGAGAAACTCTTCATATCAAACAATTGCTATTCATTTGGAGAGCTCCCCCTTCTTTGGGGAGCTGGTTTTCCCCAACATCGTGGGGAAACAAATAAATGAAACGGTGGAAAGCTTAACTAGCCTTCAGCCAACATTCATTTCTGCACCTGTGTGAACTCATTCAGTTAGCAAGTTAACATTTTGATTGACATCGGTAAATTTGAATGCTTTTTCACTTCCTATGGCTTCATAACATAGCGGTAAGGTGTCACGTTTTCTTTCACTTTCTTTCCGCCTTCATGTCACGGGTTCGAGCCTGTCTGCCTACTAACATATTTTTTTCTTTTACATCTCCAAACACCTGGGCAATGCCGGGTGCCCCTGCTAGTATATAGATATACTACCCTTTTTATACAATTTTATAAGTTTGGAATCTTAGCAACTATGATCAGAATTTAACAAATGAAGGCTTGTTGGAAAGCTAATGGTCTGAATTGTGTAGTGGGCTAGGTGATATTTGCCCTTAAGGTGGCACATTATTGTTTCAAAAAGTGTGAGATCACTTTTCTATATTAATTTAACGTAAAATGAGCACCCACTTTATGGCCACCTTTTTTTGGGGGGGAGGTGTCATTTTTTTTTTTTTTTTTTTTTTTTTTATGGATGGCATTTATTGTGGCCTGGTAGACTAACACAAAACCTACCTAATAAACTTGTTTTCCATAGATTTTCAGGTGTTCTGAAAACGAATATCGCATTCAAGTTTTTTGCAAAGTATTTTTCTGGGTATTAAGCAAAAATATTTGCGTGCTTGCGCATACAACAATGGCCACCGCTTATAACAAAAAGTTACCTGAAAAAATACTTCTTTACAGAAAATTTAAATGTGATATTTATCCACAAACCTGTAGAAAACAAGTTTTTTAATGTAAGTTTTGTGTTGGTTTACCAAGCGACAATTACCAAATAAACACTACCCCTAAAAAAGAAAAAAAAAAAAATAGACGCCCCCATCAAAAAAGGGTGCCTATAAAGTGGATGTTCATTTTACATAAAATTAATATAGAAAAGTGGTCCTCCACTTTTAAAACTATAATTTCTTCATATCTTGGAAACTACTTGTTTCCTGTGATTTTAACTGTTATTTTCGTTTTCAGCACCCTCAAAAACTTATAATAGTGATAATTTTAAAAGATTTTTTGTGGGTGGAAAGATACTGCAATCATAGTCATTTGTTTTCCTAGTTTTGCATATAAATTACAAAATACCTAATAATTCCTTAAAACCTCTGGCCTTGATGGAGGGGAGACTAAAACTTGCTGCCATGGTTTCAAATGATCTGAAATAACAGCAAGGGGAGACTTGATTCCAAATATTTCTTTTATGTTAATTCTACCCTTTTTGGTTTTCATACATCAAGTATAATAAGGATTATTTGATACTGGAGATATTCATAATCGTACCCTATTTCCAAAAGAGGGGAGATATAACATAGAAATATCTGGAATCAAGTCTCCTCTTGCTGTTATTTCAGATCATTTGAAACCATAGCAAGCTTAGTCTCTTCTCTATCAAGACTAGAGGTTTGGGGGAAATATATATATATATATATATATATATATATATATATAGTACTGATTGCAAAATAACTTGAATGCCATCAAAACCAAAACATTTAGCCCTTCAGCCATGTTTCCTGCTATTTGAGCTGACTCGACAGACAGATAAGAAATATTTAAAATTAAACCACTTCTGGCTATCATTGAATTTGCGCATGCATAAAACTAATAGAAATATGTCAGTATGTTGAAATGAACAGTTTGCATTTCAACTTACTGGCATATTTCTCTACACGTTGTTCATCCATCCAAACAAAGATTTTACTCATTATAAACCATCCTTGGTGTATGAGTACTATTTTCTGTTAATTTCAGTGTAAATATTTATACACACACGCGCGCATGCACACGTACATACATGCATCTATTATTTTATTTATATAGACTAGCGGGACCTGTGGAAATTACACAGGGGACTCGTTCATATGTAATGTATTGATCTTGGCATTCTGTAGATGTTCAGTGTAAATGGAGACGCTCTGACATTATTGTAGCTTTTTTGTTAAAACTGCAAAAGTATTTATTTTAGCTAGTACGAACGCCCGGCAAAGCCCGGTCATAAAGTATGCTTAAATATATTTAAATTCTTACAGATATTGTATATATTATTATAGAGTTAATGTTCTATCGATTTTTATGTTGTAAAGTTGCGATTTCAAAAATAAAAAAAATGTACTCATATGATTTGGGTGCATTAGCTTGAATCGAAACCGAAATAAAAACTTATGAAAAAAATGTATATATATAACTTGAATTCCTTCAGTCATAATCAGAACTGAAACCAAACTTATGAAGAATTCTTGATAAAATTATTTATGACAAGAAATAGAACAACATAACAATTAAACGATCCGGGTATAAGAGTGATACACAAAAGAACACACGCTATCATATTAATATATAGATTATGCTTATCATAAGTCTTCAAACAGAAGCAAAAAATGTCATGCTGCCAAATTTCTATGTTTCCACGCTTTTTATAATAGATAATTTATAAATAACTGCTCCATTTTTTTCTATGATTATAGAACAAGATAAAGAGTTTACTTAAGCGATACAAGAAATCTGCCTCGGTAGCCATTCACTTGTAAGTCGACACTGTTGAATGCGACTGAGATGCAGGTAGACATTGTTCATAAAAAAACTTTCTTAAAAGTTCTCCCTTTATAGATTATATTCAAACATATACAATATGATCATGTTGACATGCCAATTTTCATTAGATCATTAAATGTAAGCGATGTTGTGCCTGGACAGTACCAAATGAGTGACTATTTGGGAATATGATATTATGCATTTAGATATGCAGATATGTATAATAGCTCAGAGAACTGAATATCCTTGCCTTGCAAAGTTCTGGGCCACCCTTGGCCAAGGTGTAGCACCTGTTAGCCTTCCTGTGGCATTCTTTAAAAAAGAAATCTAAAAGAAAATCAAAACTAAGGATGATGATAGCTTGATTGCATGCTTGTCACCTTGCACACTTTTGACTTGTACATGAAGGTTTTTAGATAGAGGAAGAACAAATAAAGTTAATATTAATATATATAAAAAGATTATATGCAAAGATAAATTGTGAATTGGAATAATTTAAATAATTTAAAGAGCAAGGAAGAGGAGAGAGAGATGCGGATGGGTTTATTACCATCTCACAAAGTATTCTGATTTTGTCAAATTATTTGACTTTGTGACCCATGGCGGATTCTTGATAAAATTCAACTGTAAGTTACACTCTTCTGGAGGTTGATGGTTCAATCCTCAATGTAAACGGCATTAAAACTACAGTTGCAAATATCTTTAAAAAAATTACTCGGTTGTGGCTGATGAAACGAGAGCATGCTGTCTATGAATTAAAGGGTTCCATTCAAAATTCCATGCAGATTCCTGAGTTCGACTAGATACACCTGAAGAAGATCAAAGGTTACATCAGCCGAAACATTGTGTGAATAACACTCAAGATGAGAACAGTAGTCCAAATAATCAAAATAATATGAATTATCAATCCTATCTCCAAAATTTAGAAACATATATCATTATTTTATAAAATAGGAATGCTTAAAGTTTATTTTAGTACATGATGATAATCTAATGATAACAGATGTGTAATGCATGGAGAGACAAGAAACAAATACTTGATTTGAAGTTGTGCGATTAAATCATATGTTAAGATGATTAATAGATATAGTGTTGAGATGATTAATCGAAATCAGAAAAATCGAAACTGTGGTATCAGAATCGGAAAAATTTGTCAATTTTCTAATACCGAAAACAATTCTTTCAATTGTCTTTTTTTTTTTTTCTTTTTTTTTTGTTTAAAGCTTGATTCTCCATTACTGATGATAAATTATGTATTTTGAAGTATCAGTTAAACTAATATCTATGCTCTCCACCGTATACCTCCAAGTGTATTTTTACGTTTCTAAAGAAATATATGCACATATTAGATGGGTATTTATATTAATCCAACGCCTCTCAAAAACAAAAACAAAAAAATTATGGCTAAATATTGTAGTATTTTAAAAGAATGGGGATGTGTAATTGTATCGGAATTGGCGAAAATATTGGAATCACGCCTTCGCTAATATATATATATATATATAGGTCATTTCAAATGTAATACCTATTTTTATTCCGCCTGAATGGATCAGAAGGGATTGGAAATTGCATTGTTATGATGACTGAACTTCTGCATATAGATATGAAAGTTTTTACCGCTCTGTTGTGATATTAAAAAAACAACTTTTGCCATGCACATGCGTCAGAAGCAGGCATTATTGAATTTGTGGATGCAGAAAAAATTGGACTGATCAACATTCGCCTGTTGAATATTTACAAAGCCGATACGGTTGATGTCAGCATAGTTAGGAGATGAGTTTGCTGATTTTAGAATGGTGACAGATGTGAGTGCCAAAGTACGCTTTGGATACCTATGACCAGAAAACACTGGGCACCTGGACCAACTCGGCCGCACTGATCAGCGGATAACACTGAATGAAATGCGTGTAGCATTGAATGTGGGTGTTAGTGCACTGGAAACGATGTTGTCATTTCTAAGATACAGAACAGTGTGTGCTAGATGGGTTCTCATGCAGGACCAAAAAAGACCACAGACATGATGTCTGCCAGGACCTGTTGAATCAGTAGGATGTTAAAGATGGCTGATTCTTGGACCGCATCATCACTGGTGAAACGAGATCATTTGAAACCATAACAGCAAGTTTTAGTCCCCCCTCCATCAAGAGCAGAGGTTTTGGGGAAATATCAGATATTTTGTAATTCATATGCAAAACTAGGAAAACAAATGACTGACCAGACTCCAAACAGCAATTGATGGAATGGCACCACTCATGCTCTCCAGACATCTGCAGGCAGAATAATGTGCACCATTTTCTGGAATAGGAAGGGCATCATCTTCCTGGATTTCTTGGAACCACAGTTGACTGTCAACTCTGATCATTACGTTGAAACGCTGACAAAGATGGCCCATGTAAGGTTGGAGAAAAGGGAAACATTCTGTTTACAACATGACAACACCAGGCCACGCATAATTTAGAAGATCACAAAATGTGTGACAAAGTTCAGTCCCAACTTTACACTGTCAGACTTCCACTTGTTTGCAACTGTGAAGGACACGTTATGTGGGCAACAGTTCCTCAACCACGATGCCGTAATTGCAGTTATGAAAAAAAAAAATTTAAAAAAGAACTCTGACACTGACTTTTACAATTGAGATATCAAGGTTCTCATTCATTGCTGAAAAAAGTGCATTGAGAATGTTGTTGACTATGTAGAATAATAAATTCTGGAGCACAAAAGGTTGCTTGTTTTAATGGTACTACACCTGTCTTTGTAAATCTTCCTATTTTTGAGTTAAACACTAGAATGCATTATTTTGGGAATGATCAGTGTGTGTGTTATATATTTTTTAACCATAATTCTAACCCCGATTTTTAGCTCCAATGAGTGAAGTTCAAAACCGGTTAGCTAGTCTCTATCAGACATTTAATTCATCATGTTCAAAAATGCATTTGGTCTGTATCTAGCTATAATTAAATTTTGTACCCTCCCCCATCCTGCAAAAAGTTTTATTTATTTTTGAAGGAGTGAAGGGAGAGAGCACACTCAACATGCTTCGGTTAGTAAATGAACAATGCCTCTACTCTAAGTTTTCTTAGCTGGGTTTTTAAAGCAAAAATGACCACAAAAGTACATTAAAAAATGAAAAATGCTGAATAAAACAGCGTGAGCGAATCATTACTGGGAACTCACGAAAAGTGGATGATTATTGGAAAACAGTATGTCAGGCAAGCATTTATAGAAAGACAACTGTTGTAGATTATGCTTGAATGAGAAATTAACTTTCAAGAACTCCAAAATATATTAATCAGGTGGAATGGAAAAGCAAACATATTTATACACAAAATAAATTTTTCCTTAGGATAAAAAAAAAAAAAAAAAAAGGTAACAGCGATAACAAAACTGATGATTATAATAATTAATTAATAAATAAACTCTTGTATAAAATGTAAGCTAAAAACATCCAGATTAAAATAGGTCATTTTCCAACACAAATAAAAAGGGAACTTATCCTGCCAAAATGAACAAAAAAGGGGTCAATCAGTCAAGTAAACCTCTTCCTGATAAACGCACACCCATTGTCTATGATAAATGGGTTTGTAAATAACAAAGACTCTGATTGGCTGACTAGCAAACCCAGACCCGCAAGAATATATAAAAAAACACAAAGTAACTCTGATTCTGTACAATAGCCTGACGAATCCTAACAAGTTTGAAATGCAAAGAATTCTGTGTAGTTTAATTGCCGTATATATTTTCCAAACTTACTAAAGCGCTGCATTTTAAAAAAAAAAATTTTTTTATTTTGCTGTCTTACCCTCTGCCATTCTTTTGTCTATAAATTTTATATTTATATCATAATTTTCATTGATTGTTCTTTTCTTCATTTTTTTTTTTTTAGCTGGTTTAGTTTGGCATACTAAAAATGTCTGGACGGTTGTTTGCGAGGCTTGATATGTTAAATTCAGGAGAGACACCGAGTGGGCGGGCTGACATGAGAAACTTGGGCAATGGACATTCAATTCCACCATCACCACTCAAGTTGTTCGGACAGGCTAAGAAACGCATCAATGACATCTTCAAAGAGATTGGGGAATACATCCACGAAAGTGATACTTTTATGCAAAGTAAGTTTTTCTCTTTTAAATTTAATCCTTTGTTTCTTCACATCCCACTCTCTTTCTCATTTACAACTAGCAACAAGACCCACCATTGCCTGAGATTGAATGAGCAATTCTGTCCACTGGCACCCAGCCCATAACACTT
Organism: Euprymna scolopes; assembly: GCF_053919585.1. Lineage (NCBI taxonomy): Eukaryota > Metazoa > Mollusca > Cephalopoda > Sepiida > Sepiolidae > Euprymna > Euprymna scolopes. The sequence goes on from NC_136483.1 coordinate 158,615,603, forward strand.
GGTAATTTTAAAAACATATTGTAGCTAAGTATGCAATCAAATTGTCAATAACACAGTATAATAATAACATATGAAAATTGGCTAGTCAGAAACAAAGATGGCAGCTTAAATACTACTTGTTTGATTTGGAAAATCTGACACAATAACTTTATATGTAACAAAAAATAAACTGAATAAATAAAATCGTTTTAAAATTCAAAAGCAATGTTTTTTTTTTTCTTTTTTTGTAAAATCAAGGTTTGATTCTTGTCCAGAATTCCCTTGTATAAAAAACAAAAGTAAAGGAAAATCTGTATGATATATGTTCCTGCAATGAAACAAGAACATATTCTAAAAATCACGTAAATTGATCAAGTAGTTTTATTTTTAGAAAAGAAAATTTTTAAGCACATAATAGGAACTCATAGGTATTACAACATAAATCTAGTAAGTAAGAATTGATGAGTTATCTCCCTTTTGTTTCTTGCGGGCCAGACAGTCACTTCTTGGATACTCATAAAATTTGAATTATCTAAAAATTAAACTAGTTGATCAACTTATGTGACTTTTTCTTTTTTTTTTTTTTTTTTTTTTTAATGTTTTATTTATTTAGATATTGGTGTATCAAGATATTTTTTCATGAATGGTCAGTAAAAAAGATTCTGATGCATAGTTAAATTACTATACACTAATCAAGTAGTATATACATCATAGCTATGCGAATTAAACATTTTTTTTATTTTTTCATATTTGTTTTTGGTTCCTTTAGCAACACACGAAAATGCTGCTGATCTTGTCACAGCCGAAGATGCAGAAAAGGTCAAAGGATTTAAGGAGAAAGTGGATGGAATCACAGAAGTGTTGGCCCGGGATCACATGAAAGTGGCCTTTTTTGGGCGGTATGTGTGTATATATATATATATATGGAATTCTTTTCATTTATTTTATTTACAAATTACCGTTTCTTTTACTTTCCTATCTTTTTACTTTCCTATCTTTTTACTTTCCCATCTTTTTACTTTCCCATCTTTATACTTTCCCATCTTTATACTTTCCCATCTTTATACTTTCCCATCTTTTTACTTTCCCATCTTTTTACTTTCCCATCTTTATACTTTCCCATCTTTATACTTTCCCATCTTTATACTTTCCCATCTTTATACTTTCCCATCTTTATACTTTCCCATCTTTATACATTCCCATCTTTATACTTTCCCATCTTTATACTTTCCCATCTTTATACTTTCCCATCTTTATACTTTCCATCTTTATACTTTCCCATCTTTATACTTTCCCATCTTTATACTTTCCCATCTTTATACTTTCCCATCTTTATACTATCCCATCTTTTTACTTTCCCATCTTTATACTTTCCCATCTTTATACTTTCCCATCTTTATACTTTCCCATCTTTATACTTTCCCATCTTTGTACTTTCCCATCTTTGTACTTTCCCATCTTTGTATTTTCCCATCTTTGTATTTTCCCATCTTTGTATTTTCCCATCTTTGTATTTTCCCATCTTTGTATTTTCCCATCTTTGTATTTTCCCATCTTTGTATTTTCCCATCTTTGTACTTTCCCATCTTTGTACTTTCCCATCTTTGTATTTTCCCATCTTTGTATTTTCCCATCTTTGTATTTTCCCATCTTTGTATTTTCCCATCTTTGTATTTTCCCATCTTTGTATTTTCCCATCTTTGTATTTTCCCATCTTTGTATTTTCCCATCTTTGTATTTTCCCATCTTTGTATTTTCCCATCTTTGTATTTTCCCATCTTTGTATTTTCCCATCTTTGTATTTTCCCATCTTTGTATTTTCCCATCTTTGTATTTTCCCATCTTTGTATTTTCCCATCTTTGTATTTTCCCATCTTTGTATTTTCCCATCTTTGTATTTTCCCATCTTTTGTATTTTCCCATCTTTAAGTTAACCTATGTATATATTCTCTTTTTGGAAAAAGAGTACAATTATGAATATCTCCAGTATCAAATAATCGTTATACACTGTGAAATTTACTTTATGTATGAAAACCAAAGAGTGGAGATATAACATATGAGAATATTTGGAATCAAGTCTTCTTTTGCTGTTATTTCAGATCAATTGAAACCATAGCAATAAGTTTTAGTCGCCCCTCCATCAAGGCCAGAGGTTTTGGGGAAATATCAGATAGTTTGTAATTCATATGCAAAACTTGGAAAACAAATGACTGAAACATTTTATCGCTGTAAAAATGTGCCAAAAATAGGCTCTGGATGATGAATGATCCCTTAATAAGAGACCTTAAAGACAAATGTCACATAGAGCACAACACAATAGCTAAATTGAATATTGAAATGCTAATATTTTTAGTTCTATTGGACAAATGTACATGAAAATTTTCAGGCTTTTGTAAGATTATAGCAAAATGTGTGTGTTTGCATGCCTGCCAAAAACTTTCGACACATGCAATCAACACTGACAAAATCAGTATCATTAGAAACATCGAACTCTTGGATGACAAATATCCTAAAATTGGTCAAAAATATTCTTTACTGGTCAACAGAGCCGTTCTTTGCAAGGTGGGTTCAATTTTTACATCAACATCTTTGCAAAATCATCATATGCCTTGCAATGACTAAACTTATTTTGAACGCCCACGACGTCGTGAGTCGTGGTGGGTGTGGCGACTAAAGTGTTTCCTTTTTTTACTTTCTTTTCTTAACATTACAAGTTTGAGCCTGGCTACTGCAGCTATTTTTTATTTTTATTTTTTGTGTTCTCACAGGTACTCACTATTTTCACTTTTTTTAGGGGGTTAGTTAGTTTGGGGGGGGGGCTCAATAGCGCAATACCCTTACCATAAAATCTCTCCATACCCGGGCAACACCGGGTACCCACATTAGTCTATCTATAAAACTGAAATTCCTT